>NW_026623493.1:668387-729619 GCF_030028575.1 Malurus melanocephalus | reverse complement strand
AAAAAATAGGACAACTCCAAATTAATCCCAGTTTCATAAGTACATTGTCATCTTAAATTTGTTTTAAACAATGAAAGGGCTACAAGTTTTGCATTTCAATTTCTTTTAAATAGTTACTCTTCCCTCATTCTTTATTGTCCTGTAAACCTGTAATCACCAGCTAGTCTGCAAAATTGTGAAACTCAATCCCGATCCAGGAAGAATTTTGGAAAGTTCATAATATGGCAACACACACACACACACAACCTCAACAAATAATTTCATTAATTAATGGTAAGAGCTCATGACAGCTGCTCTCTAGAGAAGCATTTGTTGTCAGAATGCTCTAAGGAAAGCATACAGTATTTMATCACTGTGTTTAGACTTCTTATGAGATATAGTGTGATTAATGGAGAAAAAATAAATATTAAAAGTCTTACCATGTGCCAAATTAAAAAGAGCACTTGATAAAATAGGCACCACTTCTTGTGAGTAATTTGAAAGAATAACTGTTTTTCATTACAGCCTCAGTTCCCAGCAGGTCATACATAAACCAAGCCAGCTGCAGTTCAAACAAAGGTCTGTCCAAAGGATGGGCTCAAGGTGCAGATAAATCATTATTGCAAAACCAGTGCCAAGCTTTACTCCCCCCTCTGCTTCTTTCATTTTAATAAATTGGGCCTGACCCCAAAACTCAGTCRCTTGAAGTAACCTAGCTTCATTTTTGTCCAGTATTTTTCCACCTTATTACAAACAAAGATTTATATACAACAACTAAAGCAAGTCAAAGCTCTAGCAACAACCTCTGAAAGTGTTCACATGATCTCTAAAGTTTATAGAAGTTTATGAGTAAGCTACATGACCCATCAGGTATATGGTGAACAATTCATCTCACTTTCAAGCTACACACTTGAAGTTATTTCTTGAAAACTACAGCAGTATGTTCACAGACTGAAGTTTTCCGTTAATCATTGTCAACCTATTCTTTACAGTTTAAAAAAAAAAAATGAGGTTAACTCAACTCAAGGAAGACAAAGGAATTAAAAAAAAAATTAAAAAGAAGAAAAAAAAACCACACATATTCCCTAGGTAAAAAAAAATATGTTAGGTCTTGGCAGGCTATGACAAGATTACGGGATTGGATCCCCGATGTCATCATGACTTTGTGCAAGAGCTTCTTCAGTGGTACCAATGGCATTTATGGGCAGATCAACWGAATTCGTCTCAAATCTCTCAGAGCTTTGGGGTTAATGAACAATAACCACATGACTTTACCTTCCAATGGTCTCACCATTGCTAAAGAGCCTAAGTCACACTTTAGAGTTCTTTATTCCACTGTACCACAGAGTAACTAACCAGATGCCACACAGAACCATAAGTATTCTACCATGTGCACACAATCAATTTTCACAGCTAAGAACCTTGTTTCCTTACCACCTTTTATTTGCAGTTCAGAATTATAAAACCATCCCCCCTTAAAACTTCGAGAAACGTACTTTAATTTTTCTTAAATATTAGCACACACTAGTGAAAGCGGCAGTCATTGTAGAAGTTCAGTTTTTATAAACTTAATATTGTAGTTACAAATTCCCATAGTCTTAGCTTACTGTAGTTCTTTTGAAGTTAGCGCCTGGTGAGAAACCTTGTTTAGACAGCTATAGGGTGGAGCTGCCAGGCTTTCAACTGTGCCAGAGAACACAGACCACCATAGAGTAGCACACAGGAGTCCTTATATCAGAATTAGGAAAATCCTGTCACTAAAAGGAGGGTAAATCCAGGGCTGCCATATATCATCCAGGACATTAAAGTTCCTAATCATAGTTTACAGAAAAAAAATTATATTCCAGAAGAAACAAGAGGGGAGGAAAAAACCAAACCAAACAAACAAACCAAACAAAATTTTAAAAGTTTAAAAGGGGAGTGGGAGGAACAAATACAACACATAAAAGTATCAAAATATAACAGGGACYAAACATGGGGAGGTTTAAAAAACTCAAATAAAATAGGTCTCATTTCAACCTATGCAGAATAAATAATAGTTTTAAGTTCCCCTGTGGGGATTTGGATTCATCCAAGATATAAATCTGAATACAAGTCAGCACTCACTTTATAAAAATCAGGGAGAGATGAAAGCAATTAAACATAAAACATGGCATTTTGGGTCTCCTTTAAGAACAAGGAGGAACCCCCCCACACACATACCCATTATTTTCAAAATATTTGAAACCCTATAGAAATTGTGAAACATTACATTGTGGTATTCTAAAGTAATATCTCTTGTTTATAACCATATAAATTTAGTCCCCTGGCACTACTGGGCTTATATAATAGAAGAGAGTTATTTTAACAGTGCCCTGTTAAAAAAAGAAGCAACTCATTTTCAACTCATTTTCTCCAGTGGGAGGGATGTGTGGCCTCATGTGAGAAAGGGAACATGCCTAAGTTATTACTGTAGGAAAGCAATCTGTCAAAGCCTGGTCGTTTTGGCATGGTGAATACCACTGGTGAGATCAGAGAGTCAGATCCTGCTTGCAATTACAGCTAAAGGACCTTGGATACAAGCTGCCTGCTATCAATTATTCYCCTGGCCTCAGACACTTGGACTTGTCAAGTTCCCAGTGTCTTCTGTTTTGTAACAGTAAGAAAAAGGGCTTCCCATGATCGGTTCTTGGAAATTTCTCACATGTTGTGTCACTCCAAAGTGTCATTAACAATTCAATTAAAATTTCACAGCACATGTCAGCATATTCAGGTTTTTGTCTGCTAAAATAAGGTCCAAGACACATAAAGCAGATTCTGTCTCAAAATCTTGACTTTAAAAGTTATGCTTTCATATGTAGATTATCAAACATGACACTGCCTGCCACCTCAGTGAAACACTGTGTTTGATGTCCCTACTCTACTAACAGTACAAAGAAAAAATTGTTTAACTAGAAAACCATCACTTGCAAGATGTTACAACTTGCATCATTTGTTTAATTTGGTATAATAGCAATTTTCTGTTTATTGGTTTGGGTTTTTTTTATAAAGTCTCACTAGTCTATTTCTGAAGTTGATTTTATTTTTAGAAACTCTGAAAGTATTAAATTATAGGTTTTGTTTTATTAGTTTACTTTCCCGTGTGGGATTTTGTAAAAAGATTAGCTCCAGATGTAAAGTGTAAATGGAAATTAAATTCATCTAAAAGGTATATTACACATGAGATTTACTAGATACGGCCACAAAAAGAAGACATACTGTTCATTCACGTAGTTTATTCATAGTTCAAGGGCCCCTCTGCAATTTTTCTCCAATTATACAATGTAAAAAAATTTAACATCTTAAGGTTTTCAGCAGAATTGGAAAGAAGGTTCAGTCTTAAGCCTTCTAAGGCAGCTTTTTCTCTAAACCATCAATAGGTTTAGTCATGCAAGGAGAAGATTCTTTAAACTTACCAAAGACTTTGTTTAAAGCCCAGGAAAATGTGGACTGTCAGCATCCTTTGTGTTGTTTTGCAGCTTAAACCCATTCCCCAGTACACTGGTGACCCTCTACCCCAATTCTCTAGTTTCTCTCTGACATCAAACTCAGGATTATTGTTAGATTTTCTTCTAGGCAAAAAGGAGATTAGAAGCCCAGCTGCAACAGCTGACTGACAGGAAAGGGAGAAGAAAAAAAATAGATATAAAAGATAGATATAAAAACTTTAACCACCTTATAACCAGAATAATTTTCTTCCACATGCCAACTAACAGCATTGACCAACATACCCATGGCTTGAGAAGCAAAAACTCCAAGAAATGTGGGCATCTCCCCTCAGAGTGTCAAGACAGGAGTTGACAGTTGAAGGCAAAAATGATTTGCATGTAAATCCCGATCAAAAGCAAGCTTGCACCCTGAAGTTGTCAAGTTTTGCTACCAGTCTGACACTTAAATGGGCTATAGCAAAACTTGATTTAAACTGAGGAGAAGAAAAACATGGCAACTCAATTACCCCCTTGCAGATCAGATCTGGCAGTTCAGGTCAAACTTTTCACCCTGCCATTTCTCAATACCTGATGCCTTAAAGAAACAATATGTATTCCTCCKACAACCCTAGATGAAAATACATTTCCCATGGCTCCCTACTGTGCCTTTAAAAGTGAATGGGGAAGGGAGGGCAGATAGGTTTAGAAATATCTTGTAAAGTTGAATTTTGGTTTTGTTTTGTTAAATTTTCTCCTGTTCAAAATAGTTTAAATTATATGGTAGGAAAAAATATTTTATGCAAAATTTGCCCTAGAGAGATATCTAGTGTATATTGACTTCTAGAAGAATTCATTTACTTTTGCAAAACTCCCATCCTGTTATACTTTAGAAGCCATATTTCATTGAAATAATGTTTGTATGTAGCATCACAGAACAGAGAACTACTCTGATCTGCCCAAAGGATGTGAAAGAAAATTCTAATGTGTGAAATTTCATGAAAATTGGAGAAATATTTACACGGTGCCGTCAGTTTATACAGTAACAAGGATTGCTCCAGTGTTACAAAAATTAAAGCCAAATATTTTCTATGACTCAATCCTGAGAGCAGTTCCATCTTTCATCTGCTCAGTTCATGCAACGCTTTCAGCTTCAGAAATGAAACAGGTTTCTGTAGCAGCACTCAACAGTTGTAACACCTGCTACTGATTTGTTTTGTGTCCCCAGATCATCCACCTCAACYATTTACAAAATAACTTTGCTCATTGCCATTAAAATGAGATATCTGAGGTACACTTCACACACTGCTGTACAGGCAAAAAAATAATCCACAAGAGGAAACAGAACATTGCCTATAGATAACTGACGTTTTTAACATTAGAATTAGGAAAGACCTCAGAGAGATCCCATAACTCACAAAAAYGTACAAATTAGGGTAATTGCAAAGATATGGTCACTGCACTAATACACATCATGCACAACTAAAGCCTGTATGCACAACCCCCTCAGTCTCTCCATCTCGGCTGCACAGTTGATGCCAGTTACAACAGGAGGAGAATATAAAATACCAAAAAGCCTCCTTTCTGCTGACTGGAAAACACTATCACTGTTCATGGTCACCTCACAATTGGCGTTCCTTCCTCAAATATTCAAATCTCACCACACTGCAATCCCATACTATGCCCTGCCTGAGCAAGTGACAAAACCTGGCCTCCTACTTTAGGCAACAGGAACACTCTGGGGCAAGTTTTCTAATACTAAACTTTCATTTCTGCAGTTACTACATGTGTACAAATAATTAAGTTTCATCTTAGACATTTCATGAGCTAGTTATGCAAAATTCAGCAAATTCCATTGCTTGCACCACTCTTGACCCCTGCAGAATGTTCCAGAGAAGATGAGTGCACAAGGTAAAAACAAGTTACTTACTGTTACTTACTACAGAAGATTATTACTACTACATTCCTAAATAAACCAGATACTCAGCAGCTGACACCACTTCTCTAATACTAACACTCATATATTTCATAATCAAGATTAACACCAAAAATAAAGTGAGAAAAAAATAGTATCAAGTAAGAGAATTCAGCTTAGGACAGCTATCTTTATTATTTTCATGATAGGTCACTGTAAGAATTAGACACAATATTGTTTTCTGCTTCTACTCAAGAGACAATTATTCAGAGTTACAGTTATGAACAGAATGGTATTTTTCTATGTTACTATGAACAACTTTAACAGAAAACCTTACAACAGTGTGATGCTCCCGAGTCGCCACCTGCTTAAAAAAATCAGATGTGAGAACCTAAATTAGCAGGTGATGCAGTAGGAAGTACAGAAGTTGGAAAGGAGCTCATCAGTATTCTATCTTTTCAAGGAAGAAGAGAGATTCTTCACCATGGGTCACCTCTAGCCCAATGGAGCAGTTCACACACAGGTCACTGCCTCATCACCAAGAAAAGGCCCAGTTTCCAACTTACTGGCAGATAGAAATCACAGAACTCACTGCAATCTACTTCTGCAGAGTAATGATATGGATTTAGAGACCTGAGCTATATGTAAAGTAACATGCTATSAGCAGGTTCTCAGAAGTTTTACATAGTCTGAATTCAGCATAAATCAACTGTAACTCACTTCCATAAAGAGAAAAGCCTTTTTTTCACTGAACAGTCACAGCAGATACCCCAGTACTTGCAGATGCCCTTATACTAACCCCCCAAAATAGCACCGTTCTACCCTATGAAGCTCACGTTTATAGAAGTGTTACATATTTTATTTTTAATTTTTTTATATGAAAGTGAAATTCAAATTTCCACAGCTATTGTACTATGTTTAATCTGAAGCATGTGGAATAAGAAGACTCTCTACTGCCCAGTTCCCACAGTGCACAAAAGAGTAGCAGAGCAGCACTAACTAGAAAAACTTTTCCTAGCTTTAGCGACCTGTTCTGATTCCACAGAAGAATGCTTCTAGTATAAGACAAGAGCCCACCTCCTTTCAGATCATGACTATCAGAATTTTCATTCAGATTTTACAAATGTATTATCACAGATGTATAAATTCCGCACAGAGCATCATTCCATAATAAATCAGTATGACAGCCTTATTCATTTTCAAAAAGATAAAAACATAGCTTTTGTAAAGTTCAAAACGTCAGAAAAGGAAAACTGCTAAAAATATTGCCAATGCATTTTCAACAAAAGCACACACATTTGGCTTATGGAGTTGCCTGSTACCACTGATCAATAAACACAGTCTTGCTTCTGCTTCTATTCACCGGAGTTTCAGGGGACTACCACACTAGTGCACCCACACACACACTGCCAGTGGAAAGTGAGCCTTGCCCACCTTGTTNTTTTTTTTTTTTTTTTTTTTTGCTTTTTTATGCCTAAAGGTTACTTAAGATCTCATTGAGTCTAAGTACATTTTGTTTCTTGAAGGCTCAGAGAGCCTAGGTCAGGTTTTCTTAGTATCACCCTTATAAATTCAAAGATCCYCCTATTTCTGCTCGGAGCTAAATCAGATTTACAACAACTGTCAAAGCATAGGATGACAGATAAATTAATCTTCCCTTCATGAGTTTACATTCAAGGCATCTGGGCTGCTGATCTGGCCCTAACAAGCAGAGGGTCTCTACAAGCTGTCGTTTAAAGCTGATGCTTTCATGACTGGAGATGAATTATTCTGTCATGAGAATCTATTTATTCAGGAGTTAGAAGGTGGGGTTTTGGCTGCAGGATAGGATGATTTCATGGGTTAAGGTCCCCTTGAAATGTCTGTTTAAATCCTGTCCTGGAGTTGACTCTAATACGTTTGGAATTTTTAGGACATTTCAGAATAGGGAAATGCCTTTTTCTTCCACAAAATTGTTACATGTTCCTCAAGCCTGACACCAGTAGAGGATCATCCTCAGTACAGCAGCTGATGATTAATTTCTTTCCTCCAACTAAGGCTGATTATTCAGACATTAATAAATTGACATTTTTTTAAAAGGCATGATTCATTTCACAACATTGCCTGCTATGCAGCAGCCTGCTACAAGAMAACAGCTTGCTACAATCTGCCAGGATGGTTTCTTATGGAGAAAGGAAGAGTTTTGTGGAGGAGCTGGGAAAGCACTGCTCCACCTGTGGAAAAGAGATTTGTTCCAGGCCCTGCCACAGCGGAAACAATGACAGTCCTTGAGCAAAGCAGGGACAAGTTTCCACGTATTCTCAGATCAGCAGCACGCAGGGAAAATGAGGCCATCAAGAAGTCAATTGAGGATCTATAAACTAAACAAGAGGATAAGCTACTGGATACTGCAAGACATTGACTGACAAGCTTCAGTCCACTGTAAAAGACAAATTCCACAATAAACCTTATGTGCATTTAACCAGTGCACTCAATAGTTAAAAATATGCTTATGCCATGGTATCTATTAATGACCTGACTGGTGTTCACCATGCAAATATGGAATACTATAGGGCATTAGGGAGAAGGGATGGGCTTTGTTAAACAACTGACGTGTTCCTCAGTTCAGCTCAGAGAATGGATCCAAGCCAGGATACCATAATATTGTTAAAAGAAGCCATTAAGTGGTGAAAAAAAAAGAATCAATACATGAAATAGATCCATATCTATCTAGGTTTCAAAATAATTCTGGGCAATATTATACTGTAAAAATAGGGAAAATTAATGCATTTAAAGAAAAAAAAATAATGTTTTTCCATCAAAGCAGCAACAAAAAATATTCATTGTGAGAAGAATGATAAACCAAAATAACTTTCTTTATCAGGGAATAATTTTCAAGAGCTTAGAAGCAATAAAGCATTCTCTTCTCAGTAGATAGCCCAGTTGCAGGCAAGAAATAGCTGATTTTCAGTAAGCAGTGAGAAGTGGTGTTAGGATGTTAACATAGAAATGGAGACAATCTAGGAGAAGATCAGTTTCACTTTCTTCATGCTCCTTTCTAAAGCACAAGCCTTCTTTACACAAGCTTTTTTTTTTTTTAAGTGATAATATCCTTTTGGCTATATTCCCTTTTACACATAGATTCATCATTAAAATGTCACTTTTGCCCTTTAATTATTCAGAAAAAAGGACATTCTTTAAAAGGCTTGAAAAATACACCCAGAAGCAGATCTATGTTAAAAATTTCACTCTTCCAAGAAGACGTTCAGTCTTTCTTTTCAAACTGTCGTTATCAGCCACAAAGCCTGAAGAGGAGTCCGAGTTCACATTGTGTCCTCCCTTGAAATTTCCTTAATACTTGCACCCTCAAYGCCACAATGTTTTCCCAAACCTCCCTTCTATCTTTTTAAGGAATTGCAGGCATGTGGGAGGGTGAATTCCACAGAATTGGAAAGCAACAAACATAAACACTGTAGAGACTACATTTTTTACTTAGTTTAAAACTATTTTAACCACTGGACAATTTAAACATTTAGAATACAAAACTCAAATGTACATTTATAACAGAATTGATCTACTACTAAGCACCGCTTACAGTTCCCATTGACTTAAATCATCTCACTTTACGATCCAAATTCCACTTGCATTTTGAGTTCTAGGAATTCAGGAATCCCAGATGTCTGGTTTTCTGCTATCACTTCAAAGSTTCAGCAAAACTATGCACAGTAGCAGGACAAAACATTCTGAAAACCTCTTTTCTGTTTATAGACATCACAATGCTTTTGGAAGTGCTAATCAAAAATTTAGCATTGAGTACTGTGAAGTTGATCAACTTGCCTTTGAAAAAAGAAGTCTCATATCACTCAAACAAGACCTCTAAATTTAATTTGCTTCCAAATGCATCAGACAAGGCATTTTGTTTTTCTGAAGGTWTAAATGTAAGCCAGTATAAAAATCAAAGAGCCATTCCTTTAGGATTAGTATCAAAACACTTAAAGATCCACAAAGGACAATAAGTAGATATTAGCAAAAAACATGCAACCAGCAAAATCCTAATTATTTTTACTCTACTTCTACTAAGCACAGCAAACTAATGCAAGATCTATAAGATGTTAAGGAAAGAGAGATCAGTCTGTGGTATTTATGACTTTAGTCATTCTTTCTCAAAACAACAGATGAAATAAAATGTATGACATTCCCAAAGAGGGAGTTTCTACTGTAATTCATCTTAAAATGCAATGTTCTGTCATCTCCAGTAACACTTACTGAAAGCAACCATCAATACTTTTTGTCAAAAACCTGCACTCTGTGTAAAATGTTCCATCAATCTCTATTTACATAAAATAAAAAACTTTCAGTGTRATTCTAAAGCAGAACCATTCAGATTCTCAGTCTTCCATTTTCATGCTCTGTTGAAAAATTATTTTGACTGACACAAAAAAAAATCCCCATGCATAACAATTTATGGTAAGGGTTGATTTTTTTTTTAATGTAAAGCAAAACCACACCAAGTTGCTCCTTTCCATTGATCAGCTAAGCAAAACAAAGCCTTTTTGTGTACTTTGAACCCTATCCAGTTTTCCTTCTATGTTTAAACAGTCTAAATAGTCTTACTTAATAATTGGTGAACAATTTTGCAAAGTAAGCAATTTATTATAGTTCACTTAATCATGTTCCTGTATYCCACATGCTTTTCCAGACATATAAAAAGCACTCAGAGTCACCATCCTATAATTTTATTCACATGAGCAGTACCATAAATTTCAATCAGAACTAAATCACAAGGAGAAGAATATATATTTATTCAATGCTTCTGGGTTTAGGGGCATAGTTTTCTAATCCTCATATCACATTCACAGTGTTTCTAAGCTATTAGGCACTAGCAGATCAATACTCAAATAGTTGTTGTTAAAGAGCATGGAGGAAAATTGCAGCAGAAATATACAGCCACAAAGCAGTCATTCACTTTCCAAGCACCAAGCTCACAGCCCTATTACTGGCCACATCCAGAAATTAACTACTTGACTTGAAAAGGGGGGTGGGGAGTGCTTTCCAAAATCTTTCCTCTAGGGTTTCCCCTAGAATAGAAACATTTTTTTGCTTTATCACCTTCTCATAGGAGAAACTGTGCACCCCGCTGTGTAATGGAGCATGTCTTTAAGCCTGCAGGAAACAAGACTGGGACAGGCAATGGCAGAATAGAGCAGAGCTACCATGGACAGGTCATACAAACCCCAACACCACTGGCCTCCAGAACAACACTGGGGTGGACCCTGCAGGACCTGGATCTTCCCTGAACCCTCAACTGGACCCCATCAAACAACTATCACACAGTATTTCCTTTTCACTAAATGGATTGCATCAATGATTACCACACTTTATGTACTCTTTCTATAACTGCTTGTAGAAAACTATTCTGATCAATGGTCATCAGTTTGTAAGTTTGATATTAAAAGATGAAATGAACTAAACATTTTTTCGTCTTTTTGCTAGAGTATGTATTCAGCTAATCACTAAGGTGACTTTCAGCTGGGGATATGATTCAAGATTTGCCATTCCACTTCACCCCTATTTGTTAGTTTATCAACAGATCCCTCRCCATTTGAAAAATGAATAAGTATGAAAATACTCTGAAAACAAGAAACTTCTCAGAAAATATGGCAAAACCAATATGTAGTCAGCTTCTCAATGTTTCTGAACTGTAGACAACACAGAGTCAACAAACAAAGCAAACAGATCCTAAGGAAAACAGGAGAATACMTAACAACAAAACAATACCTAAAAAAGAAAAAATTAATCTTAGAAAAAAATGCCTACCTTTAAGAGAGATCTATCACTTTAATTAATCAGAAAATAAGAGAGTAAATTACACAATTAAAATCTGATGCACAGATAAAGAATTAGAAAAGTCTTCTAAATATTTCTAATTTTCAAATATTATTTGGGATAGACAGTAAGGCCTTAGTGAGCTCACCCAGTTTCATACCCACCCAGAGAGGGCAAAAAGAAAGACAATCCTTTCCAAGTCCCACCTGTTAAAAAGAAATAAAATTTTTAAAAGACCACAACCCATTTTTGCAAGCCCTCACTTCCATGCTACACAGAGCCACAGCTGAACTCCACATCACATACAGCACATGCTAAATTTGCTGGCTCAATAGTAGCACTTGGAAAGGCAATCAAAAGCACAGAAAACACGACATTTCTTGCTCCCTTTTCTTACAGATCAGAGACCCAAGCCAAGGGTCCTCTTCTATACAAGTTACATGAATTAATTAACTTTCCTAGTTCTAAAATTCAGCAGTTGGTATGTCAGTAAGAAAAACTTTCAACTCTTTCAACTTCATCTCACAATACTGAAATTATCAGTGTTGTGAAAAATCTACTATTTGATTTCTCCCATTTTTATGTGTATTTTATTTATAAATTATAAWGTCTTTCCTGGGGCAAAATGGATGAAATAATATCTACACAAAGCCATCTTTCATCTGAAGGAAAAAAAGACCCCAGTACAAATCGACCCAAGGATGGGGAGCTATTAGCAATGAATACATAAACAGTGCTCAGTTCTGCACAATCATCATTACCTACACAGCCAAACACTTAACGTGMTACCTCTAGAGCAGTTACAAAGTGGCTGCCTACATTGCTTAGTAGAGAGCCAAGAAAAGTAAGAATGTTACATTTTTTTCCTTTTCATTTAAAATAATGTCCAGTTACACAAAAACCTTTGCGGAAGATCCCAAGGTGCACCTTGCTTATTTCAAATCCTATAATACAAAATCAGGTACAGTACAAATGCATCCCTTCCAGTGAACCTACTAATCTCATTTGATTACAGAAGACATATTTGGCCAAAGAACTACAGATTTTAAAGCTACTGAATAACTGAAAGGTAATGCCTCCCAATCACTATAACATACATGACAGAAACAAGTGACCAATAGCAAACTTTGTTACTACAGACGTTTTTCTTTCCCATCAACACATCAAGTGCCAGGAAAGTTAAAACTCAGCTTTTAAAAATTTTTATAGGCACATTTTTATATAGTACACAATCTCAGATGCTACTGTATAGAAAAGGTGGGGAGAACCAATTAAATAGATGCATCCTTTCCCTGCATGTCTAAGATCCTTTCCTCACATTATAAATTCATGGTCTCTTTCTATCACTCCACTATGGAGTTGCCTCCACCACTCTTCCCTTGGGAGGGAATAAAATAAAAAAACACCAGAAAGGTCAATCTACCCAAAGAATGTCTAGGGAAAAGAGAAATCTGTTCAAACACAACCAAATGTGTTCTGGAACACAGTTTGCACTTGCTTCAGTAGACAAGCCATTATTAAACTTCTTTATTTTTTAATAATCACTGTTACAAAAGAAAAAAAAAAGAAAAAAAAAAAAAAAAAAAAAAAAAAAAAGAGAGGATAGAAAAACAGAAAATATAAAGAAGAAAAAGCCACCACAAGTAATCATGCAAATAGGAGTAAAGAAGTTGACTGTGAAACATTTTTCCTTCCTTTCAGCAAGTACTGATTAAAATGACGACAAGGGTCTTTAAAAAGCTGACAAAATAAAATTGCAATAGCTCAGTGCAGTAGTGTATTTATACTTAGTTCACTGTACCTCAGCCACTTTTGCACAACACAAGATCTAATTTTTAAGAAGTAACTTAAGCTTTAGACTTTTCTGCTTGTGGATGAGARCAAGTGCAATGTTGCACTGGGAAGTCTTTTGGTTGCAAAGGAAAAATGRGCAGTTTAGCTTCATTTTTTTCAGGTGAGCGACACAACTAGAATTTGACTCAAAAATGGTAAGAAATATAATTCCAAGGAGTACACAATCAATCTAACCTGGCCATCACATCTGTCAACACCCATTCTCCACCTGCCTGAATCTTGATAGAACCTTCTCTTTATTGTGGCATAAGCCTGGCAGTTTCCCCAAAAATGATGGGCTTTAGTACCAGCAAACACTACTGATATATTCCAGTTCTTSCTGGAATTAAAAGCAAGCACTCCAAGAAGTACAGAAGGAGAGTAAGATCTTAGAAAGATCCCTAAAACATAGACAAATTTCTCTTGAAGATTGGGCAAAGCCCAGCTAAAAGATTCACCGTACATCAGGTCTGTTTCTAGGTTTGGATTAAATCCAGAAGTTTCCATTCTCTGACTCACAAGAGGATGCAATAAAACCCCAAGTTCCTTACCAATCCATTCTCTGGAATACCTCCCAAAGTCATTTCTGCTCTATCCCTGTTATTCAACAGAGTGCTTTCGTGCAATTTTGCRACCACAGCAACACACTAGATCATCCTGGCAACATAAAAGGAGCACAACTTAAACTGGTGAACTGTCAGTGGAAAATAGATGGGTCGACTGTAGGAAGAGGGGAGAAGGTGAAGGAACAAAGACAAAACTGAAAGCAAAGGACTCCTTTTGAAGAGCTCTCCTAGAGGTACAAACAGGGGCAGATTCTTTCCTCAGCACTGGCTGCTCTGAAAGATGCATCAAATGTGGAATTAACAAAGTTCTCAAGCTACCATCTCTAATCTAGTTCCTACTGACACAAAAATCCTTTCACCAGTCTCTAACTGACTTCCTACATGGGTCAACAGCTTTTACTGGGATCTCCAACTGCCTTTCCAGAGTCTTCTGCCCAATGCTTAAAGAAACAGTTCAGCAGCAGCTCCATGGGAATGGGAGCATCACAGACCAAGCCAGGAACTGAGGGAGGTAACTTCCACYACATGTGGGAGCAGTGGGGACAACACTAGTGAGGGCACATCAATCCACACACGATTTTTCAGTTTGATTGTTCCCAACAAAAACAGGTTAATCCAAAGCTCAAATCATTCAGGCTGACCATGCAGTGAAAAACCTACAGAATAAAGGGTTGTTTTGCTAATACAGCAGCACTTTACATTCACCCATATAACACAATTCATTTCAATGGGGAAATGTCTACTGCAAAACTGGGCAGCAAACAGCACTTACTGCCCAAAGTCTAAATATCACTCAAGAAATATTTGTACTCAAATTCCCAGAAACTGGGGTCTGGCTGTAATGKCCAGACAGTGAATTGGGGTAAAAAAAATTCACACAGCTTAAGCAAAAATATCAATTGGCTTTGACCTCACTCCACAAGGGATCACARAAGTATGCAGAATGTATCAACTGATGCACTTTAATGAGGACTACCTGTACAAAATTTCTTCAGCCAGTGCAGGAGTGTTAACTTCTGTTTAAAGAAAAAGAAATGGATGTACAAACAGGAAACTGATGTACTGGCAAATATAAACAAAAAAAAAAGGCTCACAACAGAGCAGCTTCAAAACACAAATATCTATCATTCTTTTGTCCTGGTCCTGTCACTGTCCAGGGGCCAGCACAAAAGTACAAGATGAAAACCATTAATTTTAGGCACCATGCAAAAATAATCCAAATCAATTGCCTCCAAGGTCCCAAAAATAAAAAGTGAGCAAGTCTGATCAATGACTTTCCATTAAGATGATGAAAAACGGCCTCTGAATTTGCTTAAGGGAACACAGAAGCCCCRCACGCACTGCACTGCTCTTTGTTATCTCTAGTTGAAAGACAGTACAGATAAAGAAATCTGCCACATGAAATTTCAAGACTCATCCCAGGTGGCCATAAAAATAACAGAATTTCAAAAATTTAGAGACCAAGCCTATTACAATGTTAGAATTCCCACTTAACATTTCCCAAATTAAAAGTCCTTCCAATAATAACAGAAATTTAAATCTAAAAGCCTGCATTAGAGAGTGCTTGCTCCTTCCAACTGTTTGTTCAGAGACTCTCCAACAAGCATACAGCACACTGTAAGAATTCAATTTGGAAACCATCATCTAAAGCACAGAGGAGAACAGGAAAGTCATATTGCTATAATGCTTAGATTATCAATCATCTTGACAGTTTATTGGCTTTATCACCACACATACCATTAAAATGATGTCTGGCCCAGAATGTCAGGAGGCAAACATTAAACAGACCAGGATTAAAAAGCAGATCCCAAACAGCACTCCAGTAAAGTTTCCCTTCCACTCTGAAATTAGTTAGAGCTGACTAAGTAACTGGCACTAGACTTTGAAGAAATATACAGCCTAAAAGGCGCAGAGTCAACACAGACTTGACGAGCTGATAGGTAATGTCATGTTATGGCAACTCTAAAGCTCCTGCCGTTGATTTATCACGTACTGGGTGCAACAGAATGATTGCTAATGGAGGGGGGGAGAAGCAAAACAACAACAGCTTAATTTGATGCTTCTTAGAGCCAAGGGCTTGAGTCAAAAGGGTCAAATGAACTCTTTGAAGTTAAGGAGCAATGTGTTTTTTTATCAATTTTGTAATTATCAAACATACACATTAAAAATAATATTTTTACAGATTAGGAAAATCTAAGAGTGATGAAATATATTCATAATTCAGTCATAACAGATAACTAAAGAGATACAAATCCTGAGCTTTTAAAGCATAGATCTGTGTCTTAGTCTGGTAACTAAATCCTGACACAATTAAAATTGTGTATCAACAGGGTGCAATTGAGAACTGTGTCATTTGTTCAGGATTGTGTACCTCATGTGCTCAGGAACATGAAGGCAGGCAGTTATAGATAATTAAATGCAACTCCCCTTTTCTCCAATCCCACACCTCAAAAAAAATCTGGCATTGCTAAGGATTATTTTCGTTCCTGTTTCCTTATCTTCCTTTTGTCTTCATTTTCCCCCAAAATGTATTGGCATTTGCATTATCCTATTTTATTTAGACTAAATATGTTAGTTTTAAATTACAAATAGGCTAATGGCATGTCCAACCAAGAGAACCAGTCAAATAAGTGAGTCACAGTATGAAAATGYACTGTTCATATGCTTGCTTATGTCAGTCACAGCCAACATGCACATRCCCATCTCAATTTTAAACAGATTAATCTAATAGCAACTCCAGCCTTCTATACTGATTTATATCTCATCATGCACATTGCTTAAAGGAGTACYTCTCTGAGAAGGGTGTTGCGACATTTACTATTTGCCAATTACTGATAAATTTTTGTTGCTTGAGCACTGAAGCTTTAATATTTTGATCCCCTTGCAAGTAAGACTCAATTCTGTAATTATTATTTTACAGTTCACACTCATATTTTGAGGTACTGAAGCAGTCTTTTTTCAGTACATGGTGTTCTTTTTTAATTAAGACAGCTAAATGAAATTCTAACTTAAGAAAAAGTGCTGATTTCATACTTGACAAACCATGGCAGCAATTTGTAGTAAAAATCACTCTTATCCTTAACCGTGACATTTACTATGTATTGGCTCACACAAGAATTCCAGTAAGGTCAGAGCCACAGCAGAAATCTCTCTGAGCTGAATTTTAAAACACAGGTAAAGACATCTAGAACTGTTATTGGACAGAAACATACAAAACACACACAATTTCATAAACAAAATTGAAGAGGAAGAAGACCAAATATTTAGCAATCTCCTAAGACCTGAACACTTTCCCAGACATTTGGCAACACCTCTCACCAACCTCTGAATAACCCAAGAGGAAATCCTAATTGACCAAAGAGGATATTCTCAATTAGAAGCCTCAWGAGGAATCTCTTTGCCGCCTCTATGACACTGAGGCTGACAAACAAGGCTTGGGACTGATCTAACCATGGAGCCATCTCCAACAAAGGGAAGTTCAGATGCTAAACATGCTCTTGGAAGGTCAGGAACRGAGGAAGGAGGCCTCAGAAAAGTGCAGATTACTGAAAAACACACAGAGTTATGAACTCCTCTTTCATCAGTCATTCTTCATAGTGATAGTTCTATTCATTTATGTGAAGGAAAGTTAGGGGGAAGTGTCCAAGCAGACAAATGTGGGGAGAGAAAGCACACATAACCCAACTCTTACGGTGTTGTTTTCAGAGTTAGTGAGGAGAATAAGAAACATTWTCTCCAGAAGAAGATGAATGCCTACCCGAAAAGCAGCATCAAGRTCAGCATCCTGAACAGAGGAGAGAACAGTGGCATTTGCCTCAGGAGTGYCCACTTCATCAACACCTGCCCATTCCCAGCATGTAAAACACACTGCAGCTGYGGCAACCAAGTGTTATAGCAAACCCCAAGATATTATGAGGATGGAGTAATTTCATTTCCCATTGCATCAGGGTGCACTTAATTCAGATTGCTCCTCTATGAGCTTTACCTCTCATACCACAAGTGCTGTACCCAGCAAGTCCCCAAGGMCCTGGGCCTCACGAGCAGTTAATGATCCATTAGACAGCCACCTTGATGCAAACCAGARGGTGGCTAATGCTCTAACAAAGTGCTCCTAAACTACAATAACAGACAACATTCAAGGATTACAGCCACTATAAACCAGTAGTCATAGTTAATAACTGTAATATTTCATTAAAATGGCTAGAAATAATGCACACCAGATACCCAAACAATTACAGATGACCGCAATGGTAGTAGAAAAGTTGCAATATAACACCGAACGAAAACAAGCTAGACATTTGCCACAGCACAATGAAAGTGTCTCCTCAGCATAAACTCTTCCTAGTTGTTTCACCATCACTGAAAAATTCAAYAAAGAATTGAAATTCAGAGAAATAGCTGGTGGTATTACTACCAGTCAAAATAAACAAGCAGCATCTCTAAGAGTAGCAGAAGACTTCTACTCTGTTTCTATGCAGCTCAGCCAATGAAATTACCTTCATAACTTCTATTTGCTTATATTTTTCCTGAAGACTAGCACACCAGTAGCTATGTCATAAAATGTACATCAAACTGCAAGGTTCAAAAATGTACCACAATCACTTCATCGTAATTTCGTACCACATGCAAGTTAATTTATGGATCTAGAAGCAGAACAGTATAAAAAAATCATTATTTTAGTTTAAATATCAAAACAAATTATATTGTTGAAGAGCACTATAGTACAGTTTGGGCAATGTTTTTAGACCAATATCAACAAGATGGCAAAGAAGATCCGCTAAATTACAAAGCTATCTCTACTATTGTGAAAGGTATATAGAGAAGCACGGAAATAAGAGCAAAAATTAATCTATAACTACTTAATTTATGTYAAAATTTCATTATATACCAAATTAAATTTAGTATCAATGAGATGAAACAGAATTCTTCAGAAAGCTTTGTGTCATGATAAATGAAAAGTATACCATGACTGCTAACACCTCTTTATCAGAATTAGAGTATTAGATTGTATTTTTGTTGTTTTGTTGGGTGGATAGTAGGAACCACCTACACTGAAAGAATAAAAAAAAAAAAGGAGGCCAAATAAAGAAAAACGAGTTGGAATAAGAGGGGAAATGTGATTTCCACAGAAGTTGTGTAAAGCACTATTTTACTGGCAAYATAGTTAGCCTTTGGCAAGGTGCCATACACCCAGAGAAACACAGACCCTATAAAAAGACTGTGACATGGCGCAAAAGAAGAGTTTTAACACACCCTAAAACACACAGATGGCAATGACAAAGATATTTACATCTTGAAAGAATGCTCTTATAGTTTTGTAAAAACTGCAATCAATTTCATCACTGAAGGAGAAAGCCTGAGAAGATGAAGTCAAATTAATTTGGTTTCTTTTTTAGCTGGTTTAGAATTTTTAATTTGTTTGTTGCTTTTCAGAGGTGAATGAATTGACTACAGATCAACTGACTGCTAGCTAAAAAAACTGTCAWGATCCTGTAACACAGCAGGCACTACTGCCTCCCTGGCAGCCTGTTCCAGCGCTCTGCCACCCTCAATGTAAAGGAGTTTTTCCTGATGTAAAGGTGGAACTTCCTGCATAATAGTTTATGGCCATTACTCCTTGTCCTGTTCCTGGGCAACAATGAAAAATGTTTGGCACCATCCCCCTGACACCCACCTTTGAGATATTTGTATGGATTRATGAGATCCCCTCTCCATCTTCCACTGAATAAAGGATKCTGCAACTCTGCATTACTAAGGGGAAAACTTTTATTTTTCCTTGGTCCCTAGAACAGTTTCACTTGAGGTGRGGGGGGAAGAACAAGCAGAGAGTAAAGGGAAATTTGTTGCTGAATTTTTGAAAGAAAACACATCCATTGCATTTCAAAAGTTAAAATATTTCAGTGCACAATTTCTCAAATTATTTTCCCCCTAAAAAAAAAGCAAACCAAAAAAACCCCATAACTAGTCAGAACCAGACCCTGAGAACAACCCCTCACTATTAACTTACGAGACTCCACGCAGCTGATTTTATCCCACAACCTGCATCACACCCACACACACACACCACAGACACATCACCCCCTTCCCTTAGCATTGTATACTCACCCTGGATTTCTTCCTGCCAAAGACATCTGCATCCTTCTTCTGTTAAATTTTAACAAATCAAAGCCACCTTTTACTGGCTCCACTGAGGAAATGCCAAGTTCTAAAGTTACAGAGACCTCTAGAATGTGACAGGACCCACAGCAAAAAAAAAAAATTTCCTAGAAGTAGCTGTCTACTGATAGGGGAGGAACAGTTTAACCAGAAGAAACATCTCTGTGCAACCTATGTGGCTGCATACACAAAAAAATTATGAAAAGTGGGGGCTCTGGAATARGAGCTTTGAGAGATATTTCATTCAGTCTTCCACACACCAGTAGGTTTTGGTTCAAAAAAGCCAGTATTGTAAAGACAAGATGCATATTTCCTTGATTTCCATGCCAGAAATATCARCTTTTTAAAATTACACATTATTTTACCGAGGCCACAAAAAAGCACTGTCTTTTATGTAAAAGTAGAAAGTCTCCAGACATCCTTTATGTTTTCCATGAGCAGTGCTCAATAAATGTTGCAACCCTGAAGATTTTAAATGTATTAGTGATGATATCATCACTTTAAAGGCACTTTTACAGAACATCAGGAGAAACAATTTCTTTTCTCAAAATCAAAATAACAGTAACCAAATTGATTAAAAGTGGTTTACACTAAAATATTCACAGTATTTGCATTTACAGGCTTCTCTAGGTAAGAGTAGCAAACAATATACAGAATTCTGAAATAACAAAAGAGCCCCCATGAACTAATATGGCACAATAAACATTTAAGTTTCAAGAGATACATGCTAGGAAAGCATAATTTTTACATTATAGTGAGTAAGAATAAATACTAAATAATAAATATTTGGAAGGATACAGTATTTCCACCTATTGTACTTAAAAGCTCAAAAATGTTTTCACTTCCATGCATACAGCTGCTCTGAAAGCCACATTGAATATATTGCCTTTGTTTATGTTATGCACAAATAAATATTGGGATGACAGTTAAAGACACATCCTTGAAGTAGTCTACCCAATAAATTTGGAAAGAGAAAGAAGAGAGGAGGAGGAATAAAAAATCTAGCTGTATAAGATTCTCTTTGTTGCCTGCTTGTTAAGGAATCCTTCTGGCACAACTGAGGGGATTATGAATTCACATGTGAATTTATCCCCTATTAAACTTTTAGTGAAAGGGTCAGTTAGCAGGAATGATAAAGCTCAAGCACACCAGTCACATGCTGGCAGAGCATCTGTGACTGGCTCTACTCAGGCATATCACTGGTTTATCGCTTCAGCATCGAGAGGAAGCGACAGAGGCAGGCAGAAAACAGTCCACTTCTGAAAAGATTGCRAACAGTGCAAAGTTTCACATGAGACAAAGGCAGTGTGACTTTGTGACTACAGATCACACTTTTTTACCTTTTTTTTTTTTTCAAGAGAGTACTAAGGAGTACAGACCAGGTAAAAATCTCCCATCTCACTGGCAAGGGTCTTAAGATTTCTGTAGCACTTTGGCCACCCAGATCTTCCTCTTTTCCACCACAGCTCCTTTTGTTGGGCTACCTCAGGTTCCCAGCAGCACTCCTAGTCCTATGTGTATCACTGCTATACAGGTGGTAGTTAAAAATATACAGCAACTGTGCCAATGCTGAAGTTTGGTGAAAATTTACATTTACACATCACCTCAATATCTCATACTTTCTTTTTAAAATTTACACTTTTTTTATAATTATGCAGTGTAACAGAGGACAATCTTGTTTGCACCTTCCKATGTTTGTATTATTTCTACAAGAGATTTGGTTCAAGCTTTGGGGGTGAAGAAAAAGYGTAAAGCACAAARGCCAGCAACAATACAGCKGCTACAGCCATGATGCAAAACTCACCTTCCTTATGACAAGAAGTTCTGTGAAGCCATTCTGCACATCCCCACCAGTCACCACATCCACTGTCCAGGTGCCCTGTTACTGAATTTGTCTTCTCAGGCTCTCCTTCAAAACTGGTGGGGACTGAGCACTCTCTAATGAGTCAAAGTACTCCAACCTTTCAGTAATTGTCCCCAGCTGCAATGCACACACGGTATTTGAGCACACACCTTGGCCTCTCAGCTGCTCCAGGGCCCCTGTGACAGACCTGCAGCCTGGCTCAGCCCCACACAGAGGGATGTGCCTGATGGTGCAGCTCTGTCCTCAGGACCATGTTGGGAAACACCCGCTCCTTCCCCGCTGTGTGACTCCATGAGCCCAGGAGCACACTCCTCACTCACCTGAACTAATGGGTGCAGTGTTTAATTTTGAGATTTTCTGAAGTCTTGTTATTTTAGAAGTCAGTGGTATTAAGGCAGACACATCACTTGGCAATACAYTTTAAATGTCCCATTAGTGAATTCATTTGCATTAAGTAGCACAAATAAAAAGATAGTAACAAAATCCTGACCTTCAGAAAACTTTTTCCARGCTTGGAAAGAAGCATAATGTAAAGCCTTCTAGATATATTGTACAGAAAAGATTTCCAGAAGTTCTGAAATAATACTTCATTTTGCCATAAAGATAATAAGAAACTATTTTTCACAGTTATCCATAAAAGTTAGATAGTGAAAATTGGATCATACATACTGAAATGGTTTCAAGGTAAAAGAGAACTAGTTTGGATTAAACCTGCTTTCTGCTCACTTCTCACTCCAAGTAACCCAATRTAGTTACACATTTGCTTTTTCTGCCCATTGTGGTTGATCAAGAATATCCATGAAAAAGGTTTATTCATGCTACTGGGTCAGTTTCAGCCTGCAGCATAATTTACATAGCATCTATTTCTACTTCCTGCAAGGATGAACAGCCCAGCACTTCTGCCAAACATTTGTCTGTGTAAGTTTAGATTTCATTTCTGTACCATTTTTAGCCATCATTCAAATTGCTTCTACTGTTAAAGGAGAGAAAAAAATGAACTTAGTTATGACCAAACTGGTTATTAATTACTTTATTTAGTTAACTTTTTTCATATTAAATAGAAAAGGTTTTTCTCATGTTTGAAAGAACAGGCTTACTCACTCACATTTTTCTCAACTCTTGTTTTCAATCTCTTTCAAATGGTCGATTTGACTGTGCTGTTRATGCATATGCAATTCCATATGATGCAAGTGCATTGCATGGCTTAACATATGAAAACAACCAAAGATCAGAACATTTAGCACCCACAAATAATCTTCATTACTGTCTTTAGATAGATCATAAACTAAGTAAACGACAGCCATGYGCCACGCTAATAAACTAGCACAAGAGGACTGAAAAATGTGAAAACAATTTTTAAAAAGAAGTGATGATTTAGAATAATTTTAGGCTGTGTAAGATGGGACTCTTTTCTATTATTTTAAAGATGGTGTGCAATCTGTAAAACAATGAAATTTTGCATCAACTAATCATCAGATGAGAATATTTTTGTATCATAATGAGGATACAAGTCAAAAGTGCCTTCACATTCCCAGGCACTGTTCAACTGCTGTCTTTTACACCCACACAAAGAGAAAGTGAATAGCCATTGAAATAATTTAAATATCTGCTTTTATAAAATATAAATAAATAAAGCAAGCTTTCTATTATACAGTTTGGAGAATTTTTRTTGTCAGAATTTGTCTTTTTTTTAATATTTAGAAAGAAGAGTACAATGAAGAAAAGCAAGTGGGTTTGCCATCAAAAGCATTCATTGCTCTGACACACAAACACCTGTCAGTGGAAAAAGTCTTCAACTTCCTCACTTCTCTTTACTATGAAGCAAATGCGCATGAAGCTTTCAGACTATTTTCTTCCAGTGTTTTGAAGTACCTTTCAGTTCACATGAAGGCTAACAATTGCAAAGAAGCAGAAGAGAAGGAAAAAGTGGCACAACGGAAAGACTGAGGAGCAGTGAAAGCCGCCCTGCTCATAAAGCTATTCTTTTGTCGAAAGCTCTAACGGCACACCCATTTTAAGTATAGCCAAAATGATGTACAGAGAAAACAGGAAGAATATTTCAAAAGTTTAACTCCTAATGTAAATTTCTTCCCCTGCAAATGTTTTCTTCTGAGTGAGATTTACACATTAACAACACAAATCATGAAATATTTAATGAGCACAGTCATTTAACACCCCTTATATAAACTGACAATTTACAGACAGGAGTTTTTGCATTTAAATAGTAATCCCCAATTACCTTATTTAGTGTGTAGCTGCAGAATAACTATAGCAGACTAAGCWGGTTTCGTAGCTCTCAACTGAGACAAGAACCAACATTTTAGGTGTACAAAAAATACAACAGATTACTCTGAAATTACTGTTGCACATGGCCACATAACTGGAACTAAACTTGCTAATTTTGTAAGAAAAAAATCCCAAAATATCTGTATCTTTCACTGACATAAATTAAAACCTTCACAAATTTCACATTAAAAAGAAAGAATGAAAGAAAAGAAAGAAATATTAAGCCAGTAATCTCATAACAGCAAATCTTATCCTTCTTGTGGATTAGTAAACCCTCATTTATATCTGATGAAGTAGTTGTTCCTCCAGCTCTCAGTGCTTAGCTTCCCCTATCAATCCAGAGATACCTTTACTCTGAAACAATTACACTTGAGGAGTTTTGAACTTCTGTTTCAGACTAATCCATTTAACTACAGAAGCACCTTTCAAGCTTCCATTTGACACAAGTCCATCGTTCATCATTTGCTGGTGCATATGCTTTCTGCTGACAGAGCTCCATTACTAGAAAAAGCTCAGTAAGTAAAGCTGATTTGAAACAACTATATATTATAGATAGCCTGCATGAGACACGCTGATTTTGAGTCTAGGAAATCACCACATAAAAAAGGAAGGGGGGAGGGGTGGCTGAAAAGAACTATTTAATTATTAATATACTTTCACTTCTTACCAACTGCTGCAATGTGATTTATTAGCGTTAATTTGCAATTTACTTGGGGCATGGGAAGAGAAATTTAATTCTATATAGCAAGTATATAACATGCTTTGGACTTCTCGGACCAGAAATGTTTTTTGTCTTTGAATAGTAATAAAAAACTGCACCAATGCTATCCCAGATCCCTATCAACTTTAGCATGTTGTAAGATCATCACAGCTGGAAATCAATAAGTTGAAATATAAATTTCTGCAGCACAAGCAAGAACATATTCATTTCTATTTTCTGACCAATGACATAATTCAGGTAACATTAACAAGGCATTTCTGTAGTATATCTGGCAAGAGTAAGTGACTTACCAACATGAATTAAGGTTCAGCATTTGGTGTGGTTTAGTATTTCAGTCTGTTTTATGAATGCAAGTAATGCAAGTATATGACAAAGAGTGGTTAAGTAATGTATTTAATATCACATTTTCTTSTTCATCACTTTGGCCAATAAACCTTAGGGCTACTGGAGTATAAGAAAGTTTTGCCAGTTTGGCTGTTCTCACTCAACCATCAGATTTCATTTTTTATTTTTGAGAGAGAAAGAGTCAAACAGAAAAAAATAATAAAATAAGAAAATAGGGAGTCTGGTAATAGGAGCTGGTAGCAAATTAAAGGTTTTATGAAGAAACTTCATGAAGGCTAAGCACAGTTAGCCCTCATGAAGYTCCTTTTAGGCTCAATGAGAAAAAACATGAAACCAAAGAGGTACATGCTCAGCCTGAATGTCAAGTAATAGTGATATCCCTGCTTTTTAAAGTGCCTTGCTTTGAAAAGGAAAGAAAGCCATCTCCCCTAACATTCAGAAATATTAGGCCAATCTTTTGGGCAAAGAGTGAGACAGAAAAGAAAGAGAAAAGGAGCAGCTAAAATAACCAGATTTTAGGATCTATCTTTTAGATATAGCCAGATAAGGCCTTTTCCAGCAACCAATATTCTTTTCACTGACTGGAAGGAAAAAAAGAAGCTAAAAATGGGAAGGGAGATGCAGAGGTTTTTGTATCCTTGAACAGGAATTCAATTCCATGCTTTAGTTTGAGAGAATTGGATTTGTAAATCCTACCTAGATTACAAATTTTTTGTACATTATGGAGAAAGCTTTTTCTTTTAGTTTGTAAGCATAATACAAAAAGCAACACATACAAGTAACAGAAAACACCACTGAGATAAAAATCAGTATCTTGATACTTCGTTTTTTCTTAGACATTTGACTTCCTTGTTCCAACAGATTTGTTTGTGACACCAGTTACTACAATCAATAGGAAATATAATGAACTCCTTTAGACACTGTGAGTTCTTCTCCCAGAAGACTGCATAGGAAGCCAAGACTGGAGCCTGGTGTGCTCTCTTCCCTCTTCAGCCTAAGATGAAGCTACCTCAGACTGCTTCTCATGTCATACAAGCAGCACTAACACACCTRAGGCATCTCAGTTTGCAAAAATCAGGGCTGATATCTCTAATTTTACAGTGTGCTTGATTCACCACAATCGCAAAGCTGGAACATTGCTGAATACCTTAAGGAAATTCACATTTATGCACACAAAACCAATCTCCAAATTCAAGCCAAGCAATTTGTCTCATTACCTCCTTACCTCCCATACTGGRACTCCTAGTAAACATGCTCAATTTCAGAGTATTAAGTAGAAAATAAAATGAGACTCCTGATCTACACATTTTTTTCCCCTGTTATSACCTAAGGAAATGAAGAGACAGGGAAAGCGCAATGTGCACTTTACTGATGTGCTTTTTAATAGTAAATGTGATAACCTAACTTRACTAAAACAACCTAATTATCTTCAATTGTGAGGAAATACAATCTCCTTCTCCTCTGTTTCCCCTACTAAACCACAAATACAGCCTTTCTGTTTAAAGAGAATAGCTGGTACACTGACACATGGAAAATGGTGTCTGTTGATTTACAGGTATCTCATTTAAAATTATTCAAATTTTTTGGCATATTTTAATGAGAGGTAGAAAGCACATAAGCTGCAGATGGGAARAAAATCAACAGAAGTGGACAGCAACAAAAATATAGATAGAGCTCAGATGATCAGACTGAAACAGGGACAGGTAGTAACATTTCTCAGGCAAACAGAGGGAAAACACCCCCTTCAACAGGGGCAAAACCACTGTTTTCAAAGCCACAGTGATTGCCACAATTATCCCTCCCTTCTCTGCTCGAGCATCAATTTCAGACTAGTGCAGGTAAACGAGGTTAACATGATCTGAGGAAGCTTGAGAAGAGTCTCAAATGCTCATTTTTATAAATCTTTACTTTAGTGAACATGAAACGTAAGCAAGATAATAGCTGCTACCAAAGTTCATTCTACTTCCCAAGAGTTTAAAACCCATTTTGATCCTTACTATAATTTTTACTTTTTTTTTCAGGATCTGCAACACAAGCACTTAAAATCTGACCTTCAGTGTTATTCTAATTACATATTCCATATATAGGTTGGGTATTAAGTTGTACAGTTGAATAATTATATCAGTTTCTAAAGAGTCTATCTTACTTAAATAGCTTATAAAATATCAAGGTACCATCAAGGGTGTATCTTTTTACTTACTGGGAAACATAATGAAGAAAAACAATATAGAAAGTCAACCCAGACAAGTTTTAAAAAGCAGGACCATAGCAATCAGTAAAACAAAGGGTTGTTTCCTCACTATTGCTTCTGCGCTCTTAAAACTTTGAATTATCTATACATCTTATAGCAGCTGTTCAATTCCCTAAAATTCATTCTCTTAAAAAAGAATAAAAAACCTCTTCAGCCAGTTACTGACTATATACATAATTATTTACCTTCAGAAGAATGTGTTCATCGATAGAATCTATAAAAACTATACACTATTTCAGAAAATACACCTATTTCCAGACACTAAAAATAAGTTTTCAAAACTTTGTGTGCACATTTGATGTAATGTTTTGCTAAGCAAACCATTTTCCTCACTGAACAATCATTCAAGTTACACAAGAAATGTTTCCCCACACATCTTCACCAGAATTGAGCTCTGAAGTTCTAAAATACAAAATATTGATCCTTTATTAAAGTAAATAGGTTTAGAACTCCAGGAGACAATCTAGAGATGATCCACCCTGCATTTCACCTCTTATACCTACTAAAATGGGAGTGAAGTACAATATGTTTGCATCTGACGAGGACTGGACCTAAATCTATAACATGTTGATTTACACAGCCATCAAAATCCTTGCTTAAACAAAGGTTCCATCTGTTGCCATGCATTTTAGGTTAATTTAAAAAATGAAATTATTACAGGCCCCATTTTGCTTCAAACTGAGAACGTGCACACTCTTTAGCCATTACTCACAAGCATGGTCAGGAGTAATGCATATAAGATGGCTAATGGCAGCATTACTCATTTTTTATTTACTACACAAATAGAGCAGACTAAAAATGAACATAAGGTCCTGCAGGGCAAACTCTGTGTTCTCTAGATATAAAAACATTGCTCATTAAGAAAAAAAATCAGATGCAGTGGCTACATTAGAGAACAGTTAAGTGTGTAAAGAATGGAAACATACATCAAAATACAACGATTTCATATTTTCTAGGAAAAATCAACAGTGATACTGATGCTATGAGTCTCCTATTTTTCATTTAGTAGGTCCCAAAACTAAATTATTAACAGTGRACCACTCTACATCAGTCAAAAAGACTGAACATGAGACCTTTTGCCTGAGGTTAGGCTCTGAGACACTCCAATCAGCACATTTAAACTCTTAAATATGATGTTGCCTTCAGTATTTTTCCTATCTAGCTTCAAGAGCAATTTATGAGCTTATGAGAGACAGATGCCCAGAGAGGAAAAATTGACCTGTCTTTTTCACAGGACGTGCAAACTTCAAGAACCTTGAACCTTTCTAATCCACCAACAAAATACTTGTCTTGAGTTGCCARGTGGGTATTGGTAAAATAAAAATAAAAGCCACACACAATATTGAGACTAACAGCTMAACAATGAGACAGAATTCCATCAGAATACCTCTATGTGCATAGACCTGCATGTGCATATTCACACAAGCAACAGAGAAAGAACACGTAACAGAAACAGCATCAGCTTAACAATGAAACACCTCCAAAGGAGGGCTTACCCAGTGTGTTACAGTAATAAAGTAGCACAGGTGGGATAAGCAATTAAAAATTATTTTTAAAAAGAAATAGTGTTTGCTTCAAAGAAGATATCAGAGACTACAATGCAAAAGACTTTAGCCAAAGCCAACTTTTTGTAATGGCCGCTTACCTGCTAATTTAAATACATTACTTGTGAATTATATTGTTCATTAAGAAGATACAGAGTCTGTAGTTTAACTCTCTCAGAACACSTGAAAAGGTGGAATGCAGAGTTAAAGCTTTACTTTCTAAATAGTAGCAATGCTAAAATATATTTGCAGATTTCAAAAGGTCACAGCCTACTTTTATTACAAACTGTACCTATTGATATACCCCAGCCAGAGGCCAGCAAAGCATGTTTGACTGGCTTCTACCTCTCTCCAAGGGTACCCAAG
This sequence comes from Malurus melanocephalus, assembly GCF_030028575.1. NCBI lineage: Eukaryota > Metazoa > Chordata > Aves > Passeriformes > Maluridae > Malurus > Malurus melanocephalus. Next base: position 700,545 of record NW_026623493.1, on the reverse strand, counting down.
AACTGAATAGTGSAGTGTGTACACATCTACAAAGTAACTGTGATCCATGGGGCTTAAACATTTTTTTACCTAGAATAAAGTAATCCCCGAAGTAGAGATGCAATATATACTYTAAGCATCAGAGCTCTCTATCTATTGAAGAGGTTGTCAGGACTGAAGGGAAATTTATATGCTTAAATTACCACAGCTGCAAAAGAATTATCACACCTTTTAATCCTCAACACTAGCACGTTCACAAAATATCAAATGGTTTTACAGGCAGTTGCTCTCCTTCTCTCTCATGTAGTTTCCTTTATAGCAGGTAACCCAAGAACATGCCAACCCCAAGTATCTACTTCATCCTGGTAAACTACAAGGAGGAATACACCTTGACTGCTTGCAGTTATAACACTAATTTMAGAAACAAAATAAGTGAAGAGAGAATCACACTGAGTTACATCTTTGAAGTATAACCAGCAGTATCATAAGTCCCAAAATACTCACAGAGGTGTAGCATCTCTGCATAAAGAAAAGACTTATAGGTGCTTATGAAAAGACTACCACAGCTTAGCATATGAAGATCATTATGCCTTTCCAGTTTAATAAAAGTTACATTCACATCCAAAGATAACTGAAAAGCTTAAAATTTAAGCTTAATATTCTTTATTCACTGATTCTTTGCTGGACTGTAAGGCTGAGATGGTTGCTAAGTCAGATTTTAATCTTRTTTGAAAAACCTTTGGTCAAATAGAAAGAAGTGTAAGGTATTTCTTTAAACTGAAGTGAATTCCCCTCTGAACCAACAGCAATTTGGCAAGGAAGATGAGCTGGCACATCAGAACACTCTATTAGTTCATGAAGACCAATAGCTTCTCTGTAAAAATATGCAAGGGCCTAATGCACTCTGACAAATGACAAAGGTTATTAAAGGACAGCTTGTGGGAGTATAATTGCTTTGTGACTTTATCACTATTAACAGAAAGAACATCGGTAGAGAGTTAACAGCATGAAACATGAGTACAGGAATCCACCAAGATCTTGACGCAGCAAAGCACATGAGAACATTAATTCCACTCCTGTATTACAAAACAATTAAGGACATGGTTAAGTGCATGCTATATGGCTGTCATTTAACTGGAGGAAAAATGTCATCTTTTCAGGGCCACGACAGTCTACATAGTATACATAGATATACACTATGTAAATAGTACTGCTSTGCTGGTATATGTTTTCTATAGATAATGAAAGAATCCTTACCAGCTTTGCTGTAGTCTTTATATAGATTATGTTGAATAACTTAAAAGATGAYTGAAAGGTTGCAAGGACTCCATCTTCACAGCTCTGCCCAGAACATTCAGGGTCTCCCTCCCTCCTCCAAAATAAACCCCACATTTTCTGCATGCATCAGTTTCTCCATGTTTCTCCAAAACACTTACGAAAGCTGAGGTGTAAATCAATTTATATTACAAGAGTTTAATGGTTTCAAAATAGAAGAAGGAGGAATACCAGAGAGAAATCTGACAAGGTTAAAAGGAAACTGGGGAAAGGTTGAGGCCTAACACACATTAAATAAAAATCAATCACTATGACTTTTCAAGAATTACAAAGTAAGATACAGCACGCCACTGCTCACAGTGAGTGGAAATGAGGGATAGGACACCAAATCACATGGCAGCACTTGCTTTGTACAGAAATAAGATACATGAACTCTTAGCTCCCTGCAAAGCCCTGGCTCCTGGCAACATAAGGCAAGAGTTTCGACACATTGAACCAAACAAGATCGGAATTCACCAGAAGCCCCTGCCCTGCTCATGGGCAACACTTGCACATATCAGTGAGGCTCCAGACTTTGCTTTTTTGGAGAGAGCTGCTTCCTCTTCTTTGTTTTTTGGAGTTTTTGGAGGCAAAACACTTCATGCAAACTTATCAAAAGCATCTTGCCTGACACAATGCAGAACTCCCAAGTTTCAAACTATTTTCTGAAAAGGCCACTGCAAACTTTGCCCCTCCTCCATACAACAGCCATTAGCTGGAAAGGAAAATGCACACATGGTATGTTCAAAAGGGTACATAAGAAAAAAATGTTTAAATACTTGCTYTATATCAGAGGTCCAATTGACACAACAGGGAAACAAAAATTTAAAAAACAAGGAATTGGTCATTTGGAATAGTCATCACAGTCAGCTTTGTACTGTTGGCACAATGGCTGTATCATTGGTTTGAGGGGKTTTTAGCACAGATGTGTTGTACAAATGGTGATTTAAATCTATCCTATTTTTCTTTTAGTAAAAAAGGATGCACTGGGTCCTCAGACACTAGGAAGAGTGCAGTTGGCTATTATGCACTGTGGAAGGATCAAGCAGCATTTATTTAGACATCACCACAATCAGTTCTGTGTATTTTGTACTTTCTTGGAGTTAACAATTACAACAAATTGAAAGAAGTTMATTAAAGTCATAAATGTCCATATTTTACCTAACTTCAAAGGAAAYGGTTTTACAAGATTTACCTCCCTCTCTCTGGAATCATTTGTACCCCCTGCAGCCAACGGATGCTTGGTGTCCCAGCTCCCTAAATGCCTCAGCCAAGATACCAGTATTGGTCAGAGAATTTTACTGAAGACACAATCTTACACCAAGTCATCACATCTTTCCAGCCACTCACATAACTAACCTCACCTCCTTTTTAGCCTTACTGCCTAGAATTAYCTGTAAAACTACTGCAATCTACCTAAGTTTCCCAGTTAGCTTTCTTTTTAACCAAACAGGGTTAACTAGTTATGGCCCCTAGTCTCACAGCAGAGGTGATTCTTGCRTTACTTCAACCCCCATGAAGCAGCTATGTTTAAGGACTGAAGAAAATTTGTTTAACAACCATCTGGAGTTAGTGTCAGTAAGATCCCCAAAGACAGACAAAGCAGAAAAGGAAAAGCAGGGGTGGGGCAGCAGTGATTGAAGAAAGAAGAATCTGAACCAATAGTCTTTCAAGAATGATTCACTGATTCTTTATTTCAACACGATAAAAAACAATCTTTCACAAAGCAGATTTGCTTGGGTAATACATGATGTCACCATAAATCAGATTTTCATCTTCTGCCAATGCCAGCAGTTTTCCTGGACTTCTCTGAAGGAGGGGAGGAAAAAAAATTAAAATAATAACAAAAAAAAAAGAAGACCCAAAACCATCTTCCAGCTTTGACAGAAAAGGGTCTTTTTGTTCCTAAAACATTTGTCTTCATGTAACCCCACCATCACCCTCCTGTAGGAGTCATGCAATGAGAAAGCAYCACAAAGKGTTATCAAAATGCRAAGACAGTATCAATATCAACTTTCTACTCTTTCCAAACATAAACTTCCTKTGTTGTAATCTCACTTCCTCTTCAGTGAAGTAAATTAATACTTGTTCACACTCAAAGCAAGATTTAACGTCATCTATGCCAGGACATTGAGACCACTCAACAGAAGGACAGCACTGTATGGCAGAAGTCATGAACTGAAAGTAAACCACATGTTAATAACAAAGACAAGCATTCAGCCCCCTCTGCTTTTGKCCCTTCTTTTTGGCTTTTATGAGATTGTGTACTGCTTTTTGTCTCTTYTTAGTCAACTAATTACTATTTGTCCACAAAGTATAAATCTGTTCTCATTCTGATTATGAATCTCCACAACCTCTGATTACCACACAGAAATCGCTTTACAGGACTATCTATGGTGGTTGATGAAGCATTCATGGGAAAAAAAAAACAAGAAAATAGAGAAAAGCCTTTAACATAAGGATTAAGTTTAATATACTTCAAGACTTTTATTTCTGATGGGRCCTATCAATTATAGTAAATACTATGGTATTTACCTTCCTCCTCTACAGATATATAAAACATTCTTTATTTGTCATGCAATATAATTCCTGAGCCTCYTAGTTTAAAGCTCATGACCATAACATGCAYTTTTATTATATTAGACCTATCAGCTTTAACAGGCAGRGAACAGCAACATGTTAATTTTCCCTCCCAAATTTCCAAGTAAGACTCTTTTGACACAGCAAGCAGACAGCAGATGCACAATCTACAACAGACAGCCCATAAAGAATAACACATATTTGGGAGGAASTTCCACCCTGATGTACTGAAAGCAGTAACTGTCCCATTGACTTAAAGAAAAGGCAAAAGTACAGTTAGGTGTTGTAGAAACGTATGGCTGGCAGGCACTACATGAMCATGTGAGATAAGATACCTGGAAGCAGAGGAAACATTTCTGCASTCACACAGAACGGAAGAATTTGTAGAAATAAAGTGGAAGCCAACACAACTGTCCATCACTGGGTCATCCAAGGTAGAAGTCAGTCAGCACAGGAGTGATTTGAGAAGAACTGAGTACAGAACAATCAGAAAGGTTAGCAAAGTAGAGCAGCACAGAAATTCCCTGCCTTTGTAAACCAATAGATTATCATGAAAACTTATCAAAACAAACAACTGAAATATCCAACCTGCACACTCCCAATATTACAGCATTCTGGTAGGAACAACAAAGCCTGTTAGAACTGATGGCACAGGACAGAACCAACACATCAAGAGATCTTGAACTACTGAAGAAATATATAACAGAGCAAAACCTGTTCTGAAAGCTATTCAAAACTTATATTGTTCTTAGTTTATTATTCAAATTTATCTGTTGAAATTTCTCAGGCCTTAAGTTTCATCTTTCAAACATCCAAGGAAAAATAAAAACAACATTAGGGTCACATTAAATGGATCTTCCATTAAGAAAAACACCTCTGTGAAAGGAAGATAAATACAGATTATATATAGGCCAGATGCAATAAAGTTACATAGGCATTTCTTGTGACYTGTGATCAGTTATGAGTTTTAGGCTTAAACAGGACAAGCTTAAAGCAGAATAGTAGGGAGRGGGAGGGTGAATTACAGATCTCAGAGCAGTGTTTCATTAAACCAGTTTTAGTCTCAGACTACYTTCTTCTTCTCTGCTGAAATATAAAGAAGAAAAAGAAACTCAATGAGCACAACTGAATTTTTTATAGGTCACATGGAATGCCTACTGCCATGCACCAGATGTGAGTAGGAAAAAGAAAYTGGTCAACATATGATATTAAAAACCAGTGCAGTTTCAAATATTTTAAACATGATGTCAAGTGCATTCAACAGGTCTCCAAATGCACTACATTAGCCTAAATTTAGTAGGTGATAATTGAAATCAGAGATCCAGTCATTACCACTGACATGTTTCTAAATACTACCCAATAAATTTTTGTCTGTTTCAGATTCTGTATGACAGCTGGCAGTTGGGAGGGGAATCACCCAGAGGGTACGAGCGCACACACATACCACGTTTCTGCAGTTAAATTGCTGTATGTTCCCTTCCTAGAGTTAATCTAACAGTGACAYCACTGTCATACAAACACATGCTCCCAAAGCAGAATTCTACAAGCTGAATTCCACAAGTTTTCTCCAGTCCCTTTGTGGCATCTTGCCATTGAGCACTGGGTATGAAACAGGACAGTAACTTAACTAACTCTATCTCTATGCCCTGTATAAGAATTTGCATGAAGAAATTGATTCAGTTCTGTTAGAGAGGCCACATCTGGTATTCCTACTTACCCTTATTGATCATCTCTYAATTTTTAGTTAGAAAAGGAAGAAAGTCCAGCAACAAGAGGAGATACAGTCTTAGTCCAGATCTTTTTTGCTTCTACCTTTGTTATTTTTATGATTAAATACCGTTCAACCAAAAGRAAACAAAAATTTCTTCTAAGTCTATAATGCATCCTTTCTTTTTAGTCTCTGCTGTATCATCACCTTGCAATACATCCACYATCAGATAAAAAAAAAAGTGCAGCCAAGTAGCACATGGGAATTAACTATCTCTAGGATCACTTCAGACTTGGTAAATGGAAAGGTGTCAGCCACTATTTCTCCCCGATGCAGAAATGGTTTAYGCAATTTGGTATGAAGAGCTGATAATTATATTTGGCATGTAYAGTTAATCAACAAAGCCCCCTCACAACTCAGTTTTGCCATCACAAAGTTATGAATGACAATTTTACCTGTATTAGGTAGTATCATAATTTAAAATGTGYAAGATTTACTATATTGACAAGTCTATTTCAAATTCAAAACCCAAGTAATTTTAAAATTAAGGCTTTTAATAGATTGTTGTTCAGACACATCCATCTTGAAACCTTCAACAACTCAGCCAGCCTCACTACAGATCTAGAGTTAGTCCTTCACCAGATTCTGTCAAGATAGCCCTGAAAACCCCTGAAGTTCAGACAAGGTCATTTAGAGCCGAGGGAAAGGTCATTTGGGAAGGAGGGGTTACACAATGAGCGTCCTGCACAACACAAGGTTGGGTGTAAGAGCTGCTGAAGATAAAAGTGCCAATCTATCTTTCTTATGACTTTTGATAAAAAAGTAAAAAAGTAAAATGGCAGCCTTTTATGRTATTTTAATTCTATTCCCCCTTTCCACCACCACCATTAAAACATTTTCCTCCTCTCTTCTGTGCCATCCAATATTAAAAAGTCATTTATTGAAATAAAGGGACTTAGTGATTTGGGAGTAACTTTTGTATACTGTACACCCTCTAGATACCCTGAAACTATGTTAATAATTTTCTTCCTATTAATTGTCTCATCAACTCACAGCTGGCTATGCTTTTTATTTCATTATGTTATTCATCAATCTAAAATAGAACTATAACAGAAAAAGAAATTGGAATGGAGCAATTTCAATATTTCAAAGCAGATGCAAATCAACACTAGAGATGCTACACAGCATATTTTTATTGAGACAATTCTATACATGTTTGAAAAATGAACTTGTAATAAACTCATATCCTGTGAAGGTATGTTTTCCTTTCCATCTTATGAGCTAATTATGCCAGCACAACATAACGTTTTCCTAAATGCCTTATAAACTGACCCAGTTACTCAGAAAGTATTATTTTTAAATTGATGTGATAGATGCAAACTGGAACGTTCGGATTTCAATTCTGGCACCAATTCCCAGATCCCCTTCCCAAGTAATTTAAGGACTTCCTCCCGATAGTTTTTCATATTCTTTTAACTGACATTTTATCTTTATACAGTATCTCAGCAGAATGAACATGCACTAAAACAATGACAGCCCTTCTTTGGCTGTCATCTCTCATTCTGGCAAAGACAGATGTCTTACACTGGCTTATGCCAATAATAGAGCCGACAAAAAACAACAGAGACTACCTGCCTCTGATGTAAAGGCACCAATTCACATTTGTGACACTCATTTGTCAATTAACAGATTTCTTCCATTGTTGACACATGGGACTTAAAAGATGTGGGCTAGAATGTGATGAATTAAAAAAGACAGATGAGTAAGCTATGAGCTGCAAAGTAATACTATAATGTGCTTTAGATAGGAATATCAACTGACACCCCTGACAGGCCATACAAGGTTTTATTTCATTTTGCTCTGTATCTAGGCTTCATACTTTGTCTTCTTTGTTCTCTTTTCATCAAGCTCCTAACATCTCATTCTGACAGCCAGAGACATTTAAGGCACTTTCGTTTCAAATGCAAGTTAGCATACTTGATTTGTCATTAAAATGCAAAACGATTGCCATTGCAGGTAAATGTAGGTATGCTTAAAAGGTTGTATCTGCAAAGCAAAAGCTGAAAACTGTTTCTGGCTGCTTTGCTTAACTCTTTCACAAGYCTCAGAGTCTTACCAAGCAAATGCTGCCATGCTGTAATAGAAGTGTAGCAGCACTTGCAGTTGGACACAGGTACATTTTAATATATTTAAACAACATAAAATCTTAAAGTTACAATGCCACACACAGAGAGGCACTGTCAAATTTACACATGGAGCCTTAGCATGATTCACACCAGAATCTGAGAAGAGTGTATCATGTAAAGCTTTCTGGAGTCAAAGCTCTCTACTACCCAGGCACCWATGAGGAAAAGAGGGGGAGATTTGTTTACTCTTTTTAATACACTAGCTGTGGTTGAGTTGGATGGAAGCACCAGAGAGGGAATTTCAACAGCAATTTGCTTTCTYTTTCACTGCTCACTTAAAAAGACATGAGGGCCTTAGATAAATAAATAAATAAATACATACATACGTAAAGTGCTTTATAGCAAAAGATGAGGACAGACTAAAAATTTTTGCAGWGACCTGCACAGGATGGGCATAAGCAACACTTCACTTTCTACATAATATGCATAGATGTAAATGCACTCTATAATATGAGCAAGGTTATTTCCCRTCAATGGGATAAATCTGAACATCAAGAATCTCATTTGTGTTCAGCATACAAAATCTAGTAAAAAGAAATATCTATTATTTTCTGCAGGTAGTTTGAAAAGCAGAAGTATGTCATTTAATTGAGTAAATTTTCTTGACACAGAAGTTAAGTTCAGATATTTCATTTTAGGAACTTCCAGAGAAACCTCCTCTTTACAGAGAAACCTCCTAAGTTTGTAACTACACACTTTTTTGTGGACTTTCTAGACTTTTTTGTGKTTTTTTACTAGGCGAAACAGAGGTGTGAATAAGGCTTCACTCTACTCACTGGAATGCAGGTATTTTTTCCCCTATGGATGGGAGTTTATAGAAATATGCAGTCAGGGAATCATTCAGAAAATCTGATTTAGATTATGACATCATACTGCATTAAATATAAGAGGAGAACCTGAAACATTTGATGCTTCCATGTACAGAATGAAGTTTACTGACCATTTCTGATGCTATTCTGACTACTGCTAAGGTGCATCTGCTACAGTATAGGAATTATTTATTCWTTCCATGTTATATGATAGTAACAGGCTACACTGTAAATACAAACATCAACTTTCTAACAGCTGTCTTGACAGTTCCTAGTGCTCTTTTTCTACTCATATTAGTCTTAAATGCTTCCAGTGCACTTATGTCCCCACACAGAAACAGAAAAGAAAAAAAAAAAAGCAAAATTACCTTAAAGCTGACTTCACTGTTTCACTAGGTTTTAAAATACTAGGGCTACAACAACCAAGACTTTCATATGCTATTCTAAAACACACAATGAAACACCTGCCCATTCACTTTTAGCTCAATATAGACATTCGTTCTCTCTTCCCCCATTTATCAATTACTAGGAAGTGAGAAAAAATCCACAGTGATGTATTAGTCTCCTTGATTTTGAAACTTCTTTTCTTCTGCTCAATCATTTAAATGCAGGTGAACCTGTTATTTCAAACCACCTCTGGCTGCAATGACCAGAGTCTATAATTCAGTGGCAAAGCAGTGGCCTACATTAAATGGGTTGAGATATTCACATTAGAGGTATGTCCACATTTCAAAGGCCCTATTATTAGTTGTAGTAAGAGACCATTTGATAGGACTCCTTTAAAGGAAGACAAAGAATTAACAGTGAAAGAAACTGAACTGCCCTGTGACATTCCCCACTTAGACTGACAGAGAGTTCTCGAATTGTGCACCTGGCAGAACTAGAACTCTGCACATGAACAGAGCTCACGGCTCGCTGCCGTCACAAGCAACGCAGGGAACAAAAGRTAGAGCAAGAGAGCAAGAATCTCCTGTTGCACCTGCACCCAAATCTCTCAGCAGCACCTTCGGCAGCCTTCTGCTGATTCAAGGAGGCAGGAGGAAGAAAAGGCAGCACAGAGTGTGGGAAGAAAGGAAACTGGACACATACATACCCTCTCAGTTGGCTAGTTACCGTTTCTTAGAAAACACAGTACTTGGCCATTTTTTGCCCAGAGAAATTCCAATATAATCACCTTCACACATGACTGTTGCTATGCTATTCCAAAGTACTTCACTGTCCAAGATACAGAGTGTATTAAATGCAAGATAATAGGTAGAAAAAGAAAGTKCTCATATCCTTGAGCAGCTGTGATTTGAACATTCACACACTGGCCTGTCAAATTATCTTAACATAACTATGTTGGAGGCAGGGTTTTACAAATATTCAATATACGTTAATCTTTGGCCTGTCTAGAACATCTTCCTTTCAGCCTTTAAGTGCTTTAGAATAATCACTACACTTTATCACTTAAGTAACTAGGGCAACTATGATAAGTTTTTCTTATCTCTCCAAAAGGGACACAAAAACTTTTAATTTCTCCTTATTTAAATACTTTTTCACTCCCAAGACCACACTCATTTTTGTCCAATTCCTTCAAGGTCAGATCTCTCTCCTAATTCACCCATCTCTGATCTATTGTTTTTTGCAAGCAACCTCTARGTAACATGTTATTTCCTTCAAGGTTATATAGGAAAAGGTTACCATTGACAAAGTCCTACCACAAATGCTGAATCAAAGTAGAAAAACACTTGAGTATCGCCTCCAAGTTCATATACATTAAAATTATAATGTATATACCATACTAATGACCTATACAAAAGAACTACATACACAGCAGAAAGATCTTTATTTATAAGATGTTATTTTGTGTGTGTACACATGTATTAAATGCYAGGAAACTGGCAGCAGCAGCAGCCCACACACACTGTGCTTTCCGTGAAAAAAATTAACTGGCCTTGTGCACACATCCAAGTGTTACTATCAGCCAACACCACTCATATACCAACTGCACAGGAGCAACAGTAGAGACTTAAGCCCTTGGAGAGAAGTATTGGCCCAATTTGCAAGAGCCTAACAACTTTCCTGACTTCTGGACATATTAAACTATCTCCTAACAATAGATATTTTGAATCTTATTTGTGTTCTTTTAAAACATTTCTACCACTGTAGTCTCTCACCATAGCAAGGTTTTCTACAAACATGAGCAAGAGAATGGCTGTATTATACAAGGCACATTCACCATTTCCATTTATAGACTCAGCAGGCAAATTAGGTTAAAAATGGAAAATCAAGTACTAAGAAAATAAATCATCTTCCAGCTCCACCAATGAGCAACTCACTCAGGCAAGCACTGTCAAAAAGAGATACCAGGAGAAACAAACAAAAATACAAATAAAAATTATAAAACATCGCATGATTGCAAGCTCCAGTTCATGGGTAAAGCCTGCAACTGAGCTATAACACTGCATTAACCATGACCTTAAAGACAGTATAATTATTGTATAGCGTGTCTGGTTTGACATGCTGACTCCAGAGCCTGAGAAAAATAGGTGGCCCTTTTGCACTTGGACACTCCTCATTCTTCACGCTTGCACGAGCTAAGGGTTTGGGGACTGCCTTTTAAACTGGAAAATCATCTCCAGGATAATTTATGTAAAGATGATTTATGTAAAATGCAAGAGCTCAAAAATGRCACAAACCATACAAGACCTAATAAAACAAACAAGTGATGCATAAACAGAAGCTCCACAAGGGTTTTCCTGCCAAAYGCCAAGTAGCTTTTTGTACCATGACCACCAGCAGGTTTGTTGAACATTGGAAGACAGAGACACTCCTTAGTGATTGCAATCAACAAAAGTAGYCAAGTTCTTTACATTCGCAACTCAAGAACCTTTTATATTGCATTAAGGTGAGAAGAAGATACCTTTCAACAAAACAGAGAGGAAAAGACAGAGACAATAATTCCAGGGTTAATGCAGGTTCTTCCCTTCAGTCAAGCTCCTTGTCCTCGGACAACAGTTATTTCTGCAGTCCTTCGCTCTTGTTTCACAACAGGATGAAGAAATACTGTTTCAAAGTGAGAGAGATTAAAGGAAGTCAGAAAATAATAATGATCCATCTGATTACTATATGTAACACGTGCTCTTTATCATACCCTTTCTTTAACCCCCAGTGCCCTTGAAAAAACATACTTCTCAGTCTTAAAATCCAGATGATCAGGGACTATGCAGGAGCAGTCACCAAGRTATTATTTTCAATCTACTGACATTCTTTGAATGCTAAACAAAGTACATTGAACTATTTCTCTTCCAAATGCCAATACCTTCCATAGATTGTGATAGTCTACCATTTATTAACTGATATYCTCTCAATCTAACGTAGATTCCTATTATTCAGAACATAATTCAACACAATAACTGATTTTAGCTTAAGACCTAGTTAGTTTTCACAAGAGGACTTGGATTGACTGTGCCAGTGAATTAAGCGCTCTGGGTAGCCAAAGAACAAATGCAGATTGTGTGGATTTAGCCTCCAACATCACTTTAAAGTCCAACTTCAATCTCRTGCAGGAAACCAGATCGAGAAAAAGCAGTTCATTCCCTGCATATTCAAACACAAAGAAAATGTCATGATGCAAACACCAGTGGGAAATGCTCTGCCTCCATCAAAAGACCCCACCATCAGCCTTGAGTCAATGGATATTTAATATGAAATCCTACCTCTGTTAAAGTCCCTGTTTGTCACTCACCTTTGTTCAGAAGTACATATTTCATCTTTACTCATAATTACAACAGACCCTTAGATATGGATGTCACCAAAAAACAACTTTCATCAACCATCAGAACAATATTCACCAGCCATAATTAGGGCTGTAACAATCAAAGCTCACAGCCTAATTTTAACAATGTMAAATTGTGATGTTTGTTTAACATTTTTACCAGATTTCAAGATCTAGCAATCGTCACAAGAATTCTCCACTACACAATATGAACATACMCTGGACCCCCAGCCAAAGGTTCAGGTAACAAGTTTTTTTTCCTAATTCTACCACATGATACACCCTCAAGACAACCCTTCCACAATGTTAAGCCTTCCTGAGAAAAGCAGAACGGAAAACAATCCTGTGTTCTGATCTGTCAGATACTGTAAATCAATGGACAACAGCCAGCATGGGGGTCAGAGGTATATATACTACAGTGYTTTCACAGTCTGTTAGTGACTATGTGGCCATAAAAAGCCAAGCAAGGATCAATGGACAAAAAGAGAGGCTGCTGGGACTAAAGAAGATAACAGCCACCCATATTGAAATACAACAGTTTATGCTCTAAGTTCACCCTTTTACTGAGTCAGGAAAAATAAGTTTTCCATAAAAAAATACAGCTTACATCCATGGCATAGTATGCTGAAATCAGTGAGATATTTAAATGCATACCATAACCCATTAATTTGATATTTTTAATATTAGTCATTGACTGGCCCCCTTCATATCAACAATAAACCAAATGGCCACAAATGAGACACAGCAGGAAAATATACAAGTCACAAAAATACACAGATAATATTTTGTAGTGGCAAATATTCTATGATCACATTTAAAGKTGACAAAACAACAGAACACAGGCATGGCTATTGCATGTGAGACACGATGTATCTTAATATTTTGAATATTTTCAAAGTTTTAACATGGAGGAAAAAAGCTTTCCTTATATATCAGCCAGATCACACATGGTTCCTGTTGAAATGCCACTTTTTAAAAGGGGGTGGCATGATGGGATCAAAACAAAAGGGAAGAAGAGAGCAAGGAGTAGATTTAGCATTGATGTCTATGAACAACCAAAAGTAGAGTTAATATCTGAGGTTTACAATATCTGAGGTTTGTAATTGTTTTGTTACTCTCCTTCTAGTAATACTCTCCTTCTAGTCTTCCAATAGTTACACATCTATAAAACTTTATCTTGTACACCTCCCCAGGTATTAACCATGAACAAAAGGGTATAGCCCCCTAGGTATTACCCATCACCACACTTGTCTCCAGTCCATCTAGTAGAATAAGTTCTTTTAGCAGAAAGGTAATTACACACATAAGGTAGTCCACAGTGATTCATAAACATGCAAGACTTCAACAAAAAGACTATTATATCTGTAAATAATTTCAATGATTCCTTGTGTATAAATACTTAATTTAGCAAAATTACTCTAGGAGCTGAATTGCATCTAAAGATTGACCAGCCTTAGCAGTGTTAGTGTACAAGTGATTTTATACATTCATAACTTTTCAACATTATTTAAAAAACAGCACCTTGTGCTTTTTGTAGGACCTTTAAGGTAAAACTTTATCCCTTTAAGGGTAAACTTTGAGTACCCATCTCAAACTACAAACCTACTGACTTGAACTTGATACATYATTGCAATAGTATAAGAAAAATTATCAAGAATTTATAAATTTCAGATGGCTTATCTGGGGAAAACATTATCTCTTTGCTGAAGTCCCTCCATACAATTCCATTTACCTTCAAACAGTAAGCAATACCCAGTATAAAATTTACTAACATCTGTAAAACATTGCTTTCTTAAAGTAAGAAAGAAATTTCAACTACTAGTAAACATTTTTCTTAAAAGAGCAATATAAAATCTTCAATACATAAACATATACATTCTCCTTTCACATAGTAAACTGTCGTCATGCTYGAAAGAAAATAAAAAAACAAGGAAGTGAAACAGATTAACTGCATAGCTCCAATACACTTACTTGAGACAAGACACTATAAATCATCTTGAAACAAAACAGGCAATTATAATGTGCACAAATGTTATGATATTATGCATCTCTACTGGTCCAGTGGTTTAAATTATTGAAACTGATGGTTGAACAAGGGCACATTGTTTCAACACACTTGGATTCCTCATACAATTCTAATTCTTCCTTTAGCTATCCAGTGCTCTGCAGATCTTTTTAACATCAATAAAGATAGATAAATGTTTCTTAGATAATTCAGGCCACATCTAAGGGGATTAAAATGTATCTCCAAAATTTCTCTAGCAATGTCTTYTGTAAAGAGTCATGTGGGCTTTTCCCTTCAATAGTGTAAGAAGCATCTAAAATTAAAGCGAGTGCATACATCTTCCTTCAAAGAGTTCAGTGAGGACACAGCAGTTCCTTTCTCCTTCAAACAACTGCCCCATGTTTCAATCCTCTTCACCCCAGCATAGAGGAAATAGGAGTGAGAGTCATAAGACAGAATTATTTCAAAACACAATCAGCTATTTGTAAACACTCTTTCCTGCAGAAAATCTGCAACTGTTAGTCGCAGGAAAAAAGCAGCATGTAAGGTAAATCAATTAGCTTGCTAATTTCTCACCCTCATTCATTTAGCTCTGCACTGTATTTGTCGTAATTGACTATAATTATGTTAATTACCAACTCCAGCATAATTACTATATTTATTGTCATTGAGCACACTATGTACCCAAAGCAAAGCTGGCATTTGTTGGGCATCAAAAAAATAAATAAATAAAACCACACAACGTCGGGAGGGGCTTCTCTGAAAACTGGCTGATATACCTTCAGCAAATGAAAGGGCAAAAGAGATTTCATGCAATGCTAGTTTGAAAGCATCGGTTCATTAAGGATATTAATTTTCTGATAACTACACATTTAAGCATGACACACTGGAGCAGTATCTACAGGATTTAGCAATTATTAATGCGTGACAGTTTCAAATGCTAAGTGAATCAATTAAACAGCAGCATTCACAATTTGAGAAGAGATAACTGCTTCATAACTGCCTAAGACTACAATTTTCACATGACAAAAAAGGGCCATTCAGGCTCCTTCAAAACCTGACAGGTCAAGAAAGAAGTTTGAAACAAAAGCACCTTATAACCATCATCTCTCCTCTTTACTTGTCAGATCAACTTTGCTAGTGTCTCCGCTGAAATGGCATCACCATGCCAGCTGCCACAAGGTGATTTTTCATGTCTTGTCAAAGAAATCTTTTATTCTATTTGCTCTGCATTAACATGTTACATTTATTGATCAAGCCCTTTCTGCAGCCACAGCAGGGCACTGTGCTCTTATGCCTAAGGGGGCTTTGATGTCCTGGTGACATTCTAGACCGAATAATGCACATACTAAATGGATTTAATGCAGAAATGTGTTTGTGCATGACAGCTACATTAATAACAGCCCCTCATACTGATAAATATGCAATTGCTACGATTAAGAGTTACCCAATTACGGTGAAAATATTTTTCTACCTTATAAATAAAACCATCAAAAAGTTTTAACAATAGTGCATTTTCATCAACATTTTAAAGTGGTATAAAGATGAGTCTAAAGGCTTTAAAAAAATATGTCATGCTTTATTTTGAATTCTGGCTTTTATTTCCATCTCTCTTTTGTTGTTCATCTTCCTGTTCTGCATGTCTTAGTGCTGCACAGACCGGGAAGGTGGCAAGGAAAAAAAAAAAAAATGCCTCTTTCACATTCTCAACTTACAAAGAGGAACATGCCATGTAAAAATTGAAGCCCATTTTCAGGCTGCCACTTGCATATTCCCCCAGGCAAAGAAACAGGAGGCAGAAGACAGAAAGAACAATACCTAGTCCACAGAGAAGATATTACAAAGCCTCAGCTTCACAAAAGTCATGGARGAACATTCCAGACTAGGATTGAAGTTCAAGGGGATGTTTTCATACATACACCTTCTTTATCAGACAGAGGAAATTATGCACAAGCACATACTGTGCAAATTATTCATGCTCCTAGCAGAAATAATCTGCACCCTAGAGAGAGGGAAGAGATATTTGTATCTCCATGAGCACAATTATTGGATTAATCCTTCCTCATTGGCCAAGATTAAAGATTCACTCTCCCTTTCACCTCATAGCTTAGACCCAGAAGAAATCTCTGTAAGAAAAAGGAAAACAACTTRGATGTTTTTAAAGTACTAAGGATAAAATTACAAGATGGACTTCTCAGTGAATTGAACTGTAGATGTTATTTATGAAAGCATGGCACCTATTTGCACAAAACTACTGATATCTGTTATTCTGGAGTGCATTTAGCCTTTTACGTGGAAGGAAAAATTTTGAAYAAAGTGATCTAGGACAAGTAAAAAAATGCTTTGAATAAGTGATGGGGGTTTGGGGTTTTTCCCTTCCCACAAGACAGCAAGATACCTCTAAACTAAAATCCTTGAATTTTATCCAAATCTTTACTCCTTACCTCCATTACATCTTTCTTACTCACTTACTGCCTTCTTTCCTTCACCAGTGATTACTACTCAGGTTTGTTTTTTTGTTTGTTTTTTTTTTTTAATGAAGTCTTTAACTTTCAATGATCAATAGCTTTTCATTCCACCTTGAAATCCTTTACAAAGTCTCCAGGTAACATTAACATTAACAGATCAGTGTCTCTTCTTCCCATACTCTATGCCTTCACAAAAKGAGAACTGGGGAATGTTTGCCACATATTATGAAAGGACTGTTACTAGGGAAGGCTATCAAATGCAGTTGCCATGAGAGGCTCAGGAGCAGATTTCCAAAGCAAAACACCTCTGCTCCTGAAATATGCCTTACTGAAAACACACAATGTGAATAGTYAATTTCTAAAATAGCTGAAAATCACTATCAAATGAAAAGAGCTTCTACAACTCAGRCCATTATTACAYCAATAAARCTGCAGAATCACAGCAYAACTCRGGTTGGAAGGGGCACMTRGAGATCATCTAGTCCAATTCYCTGCTCAGAGYAGGAGGATTTCAAAGTTAGATCAGGTTGCTTGGGGTTTTGTTGCACTAATACCCAGGATGGAGATTCCACAGCCTCTCTAGGCACATCCTCCAATCCACCTTCCCCGTGGGGGCTGGAAATTCCCTTGCTGCAGCTGTGACAACTGCCTCTTGCTCTTTTGCACTACGTCTGACAAGAGTTTGGCTCCATCTTCTTCACAGCCCCGCCTTAGCCCCAAAGGGAAACMAAAGATATTAGAAAGTATTCAAACAAAATCTGTAAGGAAAATGGCACAAGAAGAATTGAGCCACCATTCTTTAGCTGTCTGGGATTGAAGGATTTCCGTCTGCCAGAGGTGTAGGCAGGAGTCAATCCAGCAGCACCACAACTTGCCAATTACACACAGCCTCTTCTAAGTATACATTACTTTTCCCCTTGGCCTCTTGCACAACAAATCCTCCTATTTCACAACATTCCCATAAGTTCCCTTGTACCTTTCACCTCTTTCTTGCCTTTCCCTCACAGGGAAAAGGGGAGATGTGTAATCCTGTAACAATCAGTTTGACCGGCAGAAGAAAGAGCTGGATCCATGTACTGCTCAGGGCAAGCAAGGAGAGACACTAGTTCTTGGAAAAAGGCAAACAAGAAAGACACAAAAGCAACTTTTTGTGATTATGTATCAAGTGCTGTTACTAGATTTAACACATCCGATGCAAACACAATTAATTGTCTGTGTAATTAAGCATCTACATAGGCCCTAAATTTTATTTAAGAAAGAGGAAGGGGCTCTAGCCTGGGAAGAATTATGAAGTCAGAGAAAAATWGTGGAAAATATACACTTTCCTCTGTATTAAATGACCAGTTCAAAAGAACAAGTGACAACCCTCCCCTCCTCCATTATATGGATACATCACAAGCAAAAAGAAAATAACCACAGAAATATRAGTAACAAAACCACCACACATAAGAACATATGGTCTTCCTTTTTCCTTTCAAAAAATACACAAAYTCTCATCCAAAAATACATCAAATTATAATGAAAACATACATCCTTACTGCAAATAACTACCCTGCTAGCAAAACACAGTATTCTCTTTATCTTTTCCTATATTTTGATCACCTTTGGTCTTTTTTATTCAACTTACACCTTTACCAACAGATAGCAAGTTAYACTAGAAGATCAACCTCCTTTTTAATTAAATTAATTGTAGACATTGTTTACCCACTGAAAACAACATATTAAATGTTTCAAATTAAGCATTCGCTTACAAAAAAAGCTAGAAAACTCATCCTTATACTACAACATTGTTAGATTTTTAAGCAAAAATACCTGTTTAAAGGAGAAGCCACTGCTTACACTTGCCTAAACAGCTACCCAAGACATCCTTGTGTATTCACAATCATTTAAAGATAGGATATTTGTCCTATATCTTATCTGACTTTCKCTATAATATGCTGGTACAGGGTTTATATAGCAGTGCACACCAGTCTGAACAGCTACAATACCATAAATATTTCACTCTTAGTTTCTATTTGCTTTGTAAATCTATCACTGCTCAAATGAGAAACCATTGCTGCTCTCATCCTATTTAGTATTAGCTTACCAAAGCAAAAAAGGAAAAAAAATATTTAAAAAAAAAAAAAGAAAGAAATAAAAAGAAAAGGAAGAAAAATCCTCTTCTCCCCTTTCCCCAAAAAAAAAAAAATAAAAATAAAATAAAAAGAAAGGGAAGAAAAATCCTCTTCAAATCCTCTTCTCCCCTTTCCCCAAATCTGATTTCTGGTCTTAAAATACTTTTACAGATTTACAGCTGCAAATTATCCTACATCACAAGCTGATTGTTCTCCCCCAAATCTCAATAAAACCAAATTGTATCCCTTTTGAAAAACAGGCTAAGTGATAGTGCTTTGGGTAGGAAGGAAAGAAGGAAAGAAAACCCAGATTTCAGAAATACACCACCAATTGTGCTCTCTRTGAAAATATATTCAGAGTTTTAAAGTAGTATTTTACATCCAAATTTAATGTTATTATTTTACTTYATGAAATAAATCCAGAGAACTGTTCTTCAAATCATGCATTAACTGAAAGAAACAATTTTTTCCCAGAAATGTAAAGGAGCAATCTTGTCAACAACATGATAAATCTAAATACACATACAGACCTTGAATTATCTTCATGACAAAATGAAAAAARTTACCATTTAATCCCCTCCCCCAGCAAAATTCTCTTTCCTGATTATAATTTCCAAAGGTAGAGAGTCATARTATAACATAGTATAACATAACAACAATCCAAAGATTTAGTGAATCCTGCTCTGCTACTTCTTACTTGTAGGATTCAGTCCGTCAGAGTTGACAGTGGCTCAGAAGAACATCTATGAGTGTTTGGTAAGTTAAAATCAGTGGCTGTTTCTTCTAGGAAAACAAGACACCAGCATAATATTTTTTGTAATACTCCTCACAAGCAGATTCTGAGCTCACCCCCAACCGAATAAAAGGAAAATGAGTCAATGAGTCCAACCCTACCTCCACAAACCTATTTTTTTATTAAACAGACAATTACACTCCAATCCTTTCTTCCTACTTACCTGCAGATTTTTCAACTGGAAAGATACTATGATTTACCTCTCCAGGTTCTCTTGTAAGGATTAAATGAAATGGGACACTGTAGTAACTAACAGGAATATTACAGAATCCTAAATCAATCCATATATTAAAATACTTAGAAGGAATTACAAAATCTAACTGCCCTTAGCTTTAGCACTTAACTACACAGGCGCACAAAAATAAAATCATAGAACAAAATTCATGATCTGGGAAAAGAGCATTATAAAGCATTTATAGTAATAACCAGAGATCCATAAATAAAAWTTTTTAAAAGGGAGAGAAGCACACACTTACTTGTGTTTTGGTCAAGGAAAATTCACTTTTGATCCCAGTCTTCACTTCTTCAGGTAACAACGCTTATTTTCCGATTTAAGCAGAGAACAAACCATAAGCTTCTCAAYGGGCATAATTTATGTTAACACATAATAATTTTCCAGACTCACCTGGTTATTTGTGCTCCAAGTGTGGAAGAAAAGGAGACAAACATTAACTATAAAACAGTATCATCCACTTGATAACAACTAAATGTACGCAACATATTTATGCTTCTACTTTGAAAAAAAAATCTATTTTAAGAGTTGGTATTGCACATGAAAGTGCACATTGCACTTGAAAAACCTGTATATTGCCACATACCTTAACAAGTTGAAGCTAAGATCCAGCCTTTTTGCCATATGTCCATATTTTCTTCCTAGGAATTCTGGAATTTCTTCACAGTCCTGACTAATGTAGGACACCTGAGAATTGGAAGCAACCAGGAAACATTTCATGAGTAGGTTTAGTTTCCTGTCCACATTGTGTCTCATTGAAAAAATGATAACGTGCAATACAGAGAGTTGTCATTACAGATTAAAAAATACATACATTTTACAGCTATAAAATGCATCATACAGTTTCATTTTCCTGATGATACCATCAACTTAAAACTTTATTACATCTATAGTCTTTATGTACGTTTTGTCTCCTTCCAGGTAAAAATATTTTGATTAAATGTATCACATTTCTTCTGTTCCACTGTTAATACTTTGATCTACTACTACTTCTGATTACCATTCTGATTACCATTCCAGAAGAAATTTGTTTGAAGGATCAGAAGCCATCCAAAAGATCTTTCAGTTTGGCCCTCCATATACAACAAACAAAGATTGTTTTTTAAATCTTGGTGCAGAAATACCTAAGCAGTGCCAATCCATTCTCCCAACCATTCCTCGAGAAGATTATTACTGTTACATCCCAGGGACAGAGCAAGAGGGCTGCCCATAACCTGAAAAATGAAGCATGCAGCTTCTTTTCAGACTGTCATGGAAATCTCAAAGATTTCTGAATTCACCACCTATGACCAGATCACGTTTCTCCTTACCCCTCACATATTTGTAAATGCCTTTTTTCTTTTTCATACCACACCACCTTAAGCAAACCCAGGATGAATTAGTAGTAGCAAAAAAAAAAAAAAAAACCCAGTTTACTCAATTTCTGTTTGTTTTTATTTGCTTTTAGTGAGGATGAAGTGAGTGATCATATTTCCAGAAAAACACAAAAAGTAAAGCAGCTAAACTTTTTCTATTATTTCTGCTATACTGTTTTAAGTCATTGGTTTGATTTCTTCAAAGAAACCCCACAAAGCTTTTCAAAACTATTGTCAAGAATTCTATACATCTATATGGGCAAATCCTTTCAGGGTTCAAAACACTGACATTTCAGATTTTGTGCCATGGCAATCTTAGTTTCCCTTAATAGCCAACTTGCTGGTCAAGCACTGTGTTAGATCACCATCTATACAACAATGTTATTACCTACATGTTTAATATGAAGTCAATTTCAATACTATATTCCACTAGTCTAAAATATGTTAGATGAAAAATATGCAAAAAAAAAAAAAGTCCATCAAACTTTGTTTTGATACTTCTGCTCAAACAGAGACTCCTCTGCAGAACAGACTGACAGTATGTACTTTTGCAAGTCAACCTGGTCTCCTACGCTCTAAAAACGATTGCATCTGATAATACTATATGGCATCCCATTTAATTCATTTTGTTCAATAACTTTAACAGATAAAGCTGACAACAGTGACATAATTTTTATGAGCAGAAAACAGGTAGCTTGAAGCTCAGTTTAACAACTTCTACACCTTGTTAAATCAGACCTGCTCTTGCAATATATTCTGGTACCAGACACACATGACTTCAGCAAATATAAGGACAAAAGGAAAAGAAACTGGTTTGGGTAGTTAGCATCCTAATGGTTTGGTGTAACAGAAAATGTTTTGCAGACTTTACTGAATTAAATATGTCAGGGTTTTCCTCCAGTTTACATCTAAGATAATTACGATGCATTTTACAATACACACAAAGGTATGTATGAAAGAATTGTTTCATTCTTCCCTGAATGGTTGATTTCTTTAAATTAATGCTTGCAAGCCATTTGAAAGACATCACATTAACAGCTTAATAATACTTTGGATTAAGCATTTGGTTCAATGTAAGACATTCAAACAGAAATTACTAAAATATGATGCCCATTAACACTAGGAGGGAAAGACTGTCTTGAGCAACTACAAATATAGCAAGAGCACAGACCCTCACTTTGCTTTTCASCCAGGGAGCAGCAGCGGAGAAGGAGCAGGGCACTCTGGCCTACTACACTGCTTCAGAAACTTACCTGGCCATAAGTGCTCTAGCTCCACAAGAACAGAAGTTGAAGAAAAAGGTCCATACAAACGTGGTTTAGAGCWCACAGGAAGCAAAATACATAACATGCTGCAAAGCTTCAGCCTTTAAACTGTTACAATATGCAAATATATTTACAAGTGGTACAAACAGATTATTCACAGGCACATTTGCAGATCATGTATTGTTATCGTGGTCTTTTAATGCTGAGCCCTTGTAAAGGCATTTTACTTCCACAGAGTTCAGCACATTCACTGTACAAGAGCGTATTTCAATWTAAAACAAATATTTATTTTTCCAGAAAACATACAAACGGCATTCAACTTCATACTTCTACACTCCATACACATGAATTTGCTTCAGATATCAAATAATTCTACAGAAATAACAACAGCAACTGCCAGCAATCCAAACATTATAAGCCTTTTTGAAAAAGTTTTCCAGAGTTATTTCCCCACTGTTTTGCTCTTTAGTCTTTGAACAACACTGACATAAAACAAGACTTCAATAGTCTGGACAAGAAAAGAAGAACATTTCTTCATTTTCATTTTTTCAGTTCAAAATCATTTACTCAGGAAACAATAAAATGCACATAATTCAGTATTCTTACTTTTGCTTCCATCTCAAATACCTTCAAAGTTAGCATGAGCTTTCAGGCACATATCCAGAGACATCACCACTGAGATGAGAGCAAGCACATTTTTCCCAAGACTCCAGCTCTTTGGCTGCAAGGCACATCAGATTTCTTAGATTTTTCTATACCAGTCACAGAATATCATGGATGCAAAGGTTTCTATTGCCTAATTCTCCAACTCAAATATAGCACAGGTTGGTCACAGTCAGTCATTCTTATTACTGGTGCCCTATTCGATATCCCACCAGAATGTTCCATTTCCCACAAAGGCCAGCATCAGATAGGCTATGTAGGCCTGAGATATTCTTGCAGACTCTTCAATACACTGTATGCAACTCAGGAAAAAGATATGTTTTTACAAAATATTTAAAATACAAGTTAACAATCAACAGCAGTTGCATCTCTGTTCTGCTTTAGTTTCAGAGGATATTATCATTAATCTCTGTGATCATTTTCCAATGATACTGTAATCTTAATAACCCATAGAATAACATCTTTATTAAGGAATGTCACCAAAAAGGTCAGGTATGAAGTCCCAATACTGCATATTCTCTCCCATTGAAGGGAATCATATCTGGAGAATATTTCCAGTCAGCTGAGCACTACATCCTACTCTCTGCTGTTAAAAGATTGTATGGTGGGCACATGGCCAAATTAAGGGCCTAAAGGCATGCTCAGGGGRAGAAGGCAGCATGTCCTCAGTGCCTGAGTGCACCACAGAGACCACAGGAACTGTTTCCTGCAGCAGTTGCAAAATGAGCCAATTGCCTTCATATCACACGCATATTTAAATTAATTCTACACAGAAACAGTGATCAGATCAAGGAAGCAGTTAGATGGAGAGAACCCTGGTTTAATGGCAAACCATTTACAAAAATAAGACAAGCTTCCTTTATTCTCTAAGGAGGAGGAATAAAAAAAGTTCTATTTTAGCCACAGGTTCAGCACTTAAGTCATCAACTTTTAGCCAGAATTTTTCTTAGTAGCCACACAAGGCACTGGGTAAAGGCCAGCAGGATGTGTTATATTTCCCAACTTCTCTCTAACCAAAACGAAACGGACGGAGCGTTCACTTTCAGGAGGAACAACTGTCAGCAGAGTTCCCCGTCAGCTCCCTCCCGCAGCCGGGCACGCCGCAGGGAGCAGGGGCGGTGGGATGGGAGCCGCGGGTCCGCGCCTGCCGCCCGTGAGCAGGAGCCGGCAGCGGCGCTCCGTTACCCGCCGGCGATGGGAGCGCACGGCGGGCGCACAGCCCCGCGCCGCGGGACGCTGAGCACACCCCCGGGGCCGCCCGCAGATGGCGGGGGCGGGGCGGATGCTCAGCGCTTTCCTTTCGGCGCCCTGGGGACAGCGCGGCTGCGACAGAGGCGATACCTGCGCGGCGTCCCGCGGCGCGGTGCGGCTGCAAACTAAAGCCGGTCCCCTGCGCGCCCGCCGCCCCCACTGACCGGGAGCGGCGCCGGCAGAGCGGCGGCAGCCAGCGCGGAGCTGGGACAGCCGCTCCCGGTGCCGGGGGCGGGGACGCGCCGGCAGGTGGGGCCGCGGACACCTACCTGTGCTCCGCTCACCACGACCCCCGCCATGGCTGCGGTGGCCGCGCCGGAGGTTCCGCGGGCTCGGGGCCGGGCCGGGCCGCCGCCGCCGGGCACAGTCAGCTGACGCGGGCGGAAGCGCGGCCGGGCCGGGGGCGGTAGCAGCGCGGAGCTCCCGCCGCCTCCTGCAGCCGGGCCGAGGGCGCTGCCACGGCCCCGGGCGGCACCGGGGCGCAGACGGGCGTGGGGCTGGGGAGCCTGGCACGGCCCGAGGTCCGCGTGGCCAGGCCACGGTCATTCCTGTCCGGCGGCCGCGCCAGGCCCCCCTGCGACATCCTACCTGGAAACAAGTCCGAAGCGGCACACAGCGACTGCCGCGCCTCACAGAGTAAGTTAGATTAGGAAAGAACTCTTAGACCAGCCMGTCCAACCTAGGACCGAACGCCACCATGCCAGCTGGACCACGGCATGAAGTGCCACKTTCGGTGTTTCCTGTACACCTCTCGGGTCGGTGACTCCACCACCTACCTGCCTGRGCATCTCATTCCTGTTTAATCCATTTCTGTGAAGAAATTTCTCCTAATGTCCAACCTAACTCTTCCCAGGTCCAGCTTGAGGCTACATCCTAAGCTACATCCTCTCGCCATTTGCCTGAGAGATCGACCTCCACCTTTCTAAACTCTCTTTTAAGCTCTCCCCACCCTTCCTGCAAGCCTTCTCCAAGCTAAACAAGCCCGRCTCCCTCACATGCTCCTTATAASACTTGTGCTSCAGACCCTTCCCAGCTTCCCTGCTCTGTTCAGCGCCGGGCCAGCACCACRTCCTGGGCGCTAATGGTGTTGGAGTAGGCCAGAAGAAGGGAGGGAAACAGCCAATCTGTGACACTGACAAGAACTGGCGCTCRGATTTCATTTCCCGTGAAAAGCAAGATGACTTGGAGCACTATCTGGACTGGCTTTCCACCTACTAAGCACCTCATTAATTCGTAGCATAAAGCATAACTTGCCCTTGAAGAGATGTATGTCACTAGTAAAGCAACACCTACAGAAAAAAAAATAAATAAAAACCAAACCTGCTATCTCTCCAGGAGAGGTTCACATCCTCATAGCAAATTTTTTTTTTTTTGGTCTCTAGAACACAGGGTAATTAGTGTAGAAACCAGAAATGCCTTCAGAATTATCAGAAAAGCCTGCCAAACTAGTCTCTCCAGGACATAAGAATTTCTTAATTAAAATAATGGCATGATGGTAGGTTATTACTATTTAGGTAGACTAGAGGAGCTGAAGGTTTTCTGTAAGAATTTTATATGAGACTTTTAAAGGTTTCCCAAGCTTGGATCCTAAATCCTATTAGTCATCTACCTACCTCTTCAGCTGCCTAAGCACCTTTAAAAATCKGGCTCATTTTTCCCCTTTATTGCTAATATAGCATAACTCACTCTTGCTGAAAGCAGAGGCACATGCTGTGAGGTGAAAYAAGTTTCAGAAGGATATGTATTCCTCGCTGCAAACCACTTTCTTGAGTTTATTCAGAGACACAGCAGAAACCAATACTGTACTTGCTGCTCTGCCTCTTAGCATCAACAGAATAAATTCTCRGTGCCGCTGTGGCACTACACCTTCTCTACAGCCATCCCTCCTTTTTTGCTGACTRCTGGACAGGAAACACGGAGCAAATAGCTGAGGAGAAAAACGTTCCTCCCCCACCCTTGTTGCTTTAATGTATTGTATTAGAAACGTCAATGGGCCAACATGCATAAAAATCAAGATACAGCCAATGAATAAATCACACCAATGCTTTGCGTGATCTAATTTTCTTTGTATCATATAAGACAGAGAAGAATCAAACCCTTTAGCCACAGCAAATAAGCTGATCCTATACTGATGAATAAAAGTTCTGTTTCTCTAAGTAAGGGTTTTCCATGCAGGCATACTTGCTGGTTCAGGTCATCACTCAGCATGTTTCAAATGATCAGTGCCTTTATTTATCTGTTAGATTATATAGTAAATAACATATGCCAAGAAAAACAAGTRCTATGTGAACTGTAAATTTAAACAAAGCCATACATTCTCCTCCTTATGTATCTCCTTTTTTTAATCTCTCTTTTAGCTACAAGCCTGTGGTTCCCACCAGAATGAACTTGCACAGCTGAAGGCTCAAGTGACCCACTGCTACAGTTAGCTGTATTTGTCTTAATGGAGTAAAATCAGTTCAGTACTACACTTGTATGAAATTGGAATAACTATATTGAAAACAATTTAGGACATCATTATCTGTATTATTAGGATTAATTTTAGTAGAGTGCTAGCTGTCATTTTAGAGTTACCTACAAAGAAAAAAAAAATCCCTGCCTGAATCGTTTACAAAATAACCCACACAAATAATAGCAAGTTTGGGGGTTTTTTTCCAGCTTCTTACATTGCCAGTTACATTAACCTGCCATTGATCCTCCTACTTACTAGGCAAGACTTTGTCTAGAGGGAAGAGTTGCAGGTGCAGCTCCCTAAACTGGGTGACTTAAATTGACTTTATCATCTCTTCAATCAACTGAGCTGAATTTTGTAAATTACAAAAACAACTTAAGGAGGTGGCAAACTGTTTTAAGTGYGCCAGGCTTATAGTCATTCTTTTGAAACCAGTTCAACGTTTGCTTGTACAGACATGGCCTAGATTGTTATCTGCCATGGATAAATAATAGATCCAAATCCCGTGGTGTGTTACAAAAACGGAGTGCTACCGACCACAGTGACAAAATGGGACTATCATACTGTACAGGAAGGGAAAAACAAAACTCCCTGGAACAGAGGCGAGGAGAAGAGCGATGACAGTCTTGTTGTGATGCTTTCCTAGACTTTGAAAATTTACAATCTCAAAAATCCTAATTCTGCTGCCAGWTTCCTACAGGATGATTGGTGAACTTCTCAAACTTTGTATTTTTAAAGTTTGCTTTATTCCCTAATTTCTTAGGTACCCATCACTTGCACCCAATTTTCAAAAGCAATGAAAACTCACAGCTGTCTTCCACTGAAGGACTATTTTGTAACATGTWATCTGAAGTTGTAACAAAGTTACAACAGTCTCAGATTTCAGGCTTCTGGGTCAACGTGCTCATTAGTTTATGCCCCATGTTGTTAGGAAGCTAAAATCCATCACATTGCTATGGAAATACCGGAGGGCTTTTCCAGCTTTTGAGCCTGCTGATCATTAGTGTCCCTTATAGCACAGATTCTGGATGAACATGAGGCAGCCTCTGAGTTTAGGTTATTTTTCACCTTACCACATGTGTTTGTGTTTCTGAGCATCCCAAAACGTTACCTTCTTGAGTCCTGCCCCACACAACCTAC
The DNA here is from genome assembly GCF_030028575.1 of Malurus melanocephalus. Classification (NCBI taxonomy): domain Eukaryota; kingdom Metazoa; phylum Chordata; class Aves; order Passeriformes; family Maluridae; genus Malurus; species Malurus melanocephalus. Next base: position 672,471 of record NW_026623493.1, on the reverse strand, counting down.
ATCATCTGAAGATTTTATTTAGCTTTGATAGAGCTGCTAGAGTAAAGCCTCAAAGGACTTATGTTTTTACTTATACAATATATTTTTTCAGTAGTTACTCAGAAGCTGAAAGTTTTGTGAGGATTCTTTGGAGAGATTAAGATAGTTTACATGACAGTTGTCCATCACTGACCTTTGAAATGTCTATTTTACAGTGTATTTATTTGGAAAGTATAAACATCACTTTTTTATTTAAATAATCAGTTTCACTGCAGTTAGATGGAGAAGGTGGCACTTCTGTATGGGCCATTCGGATATTATTTCCTATGATTTTTAACAGAGTATTGCCAAAACTGCTTGATATGTGAATTACATRCAGAGAAAAACAAAATGGATTTTAAAAAAATATGGAGTTTTTGAGCTACATTAATATGCTCAGTACATCTTTTGTACACACACATGCATATATATGCTGAGCCGTTCTTTGAATAAAGAGCATTATATGTGCTAAATAATACCTGGAAACCAGCTCCAAACAACTGGGAAGCAATGTGTTGGAAACACGGTAAATACCCATTAGATTGCCACTTACAAATAAGTTCTTCGTGTGATAAAAAAGCTTTATGTCATTTTAGAAGCCAGTTGCTTAAAATATGTACTCAGTTACAATTAGGAGTAAAATAATTAGCTAATACAAACTAGTAAATATGGCATAGCACCAAGCACCAAATTAATTATGTCGCTTCATATAAAGCCTTTGTACACAAGTATTTCCCTATCTTCAATGAACACTGAATTGAGGAAGAAAGGAGGAAATAATAGCAATCCTAACTCTTTCATTAACTGAAAGTTATAAAAATATTTGAGTTAATCAAAATGCTCTGTTTTCCAGCTTGCAGCATGCTATGYATGTATGCCTACATGTACATGAATGCAATTATCCTATATTTCAGAGTAAGTTAAATAAACTGTTGTCTACTTAAAAAAAAAAAATCAAAACACCATATATATATATATAATTTCTCCTGACAAAATTGTGTGTTTAAGCAAGCTGAGTTTTCTGAAGCAAATATTTTCAGATACAAAATCCTAGCCAAGTAACAGAATTCTTCCAACTTGACCTTCAGAAAATTTGGCTCGCAGTTTACCGATAATACTCATTTTCTTGATGGTCACGATGAAAACATTGTCTCAAAATATTTGTTAATAAGTATCCACAGCAAAATAATATKAATAAAAACTGAATCGATTTAGCTGAATAAGATTGACTGTAGAACAAACATTTTTCACTGTATTACCAGAGGAACRTTTTATTCATATGTAGCTTTACTTACACCTGTTTTTAATCACAAATAGTTAAATAGGATGTTTAATGTCCAGACTAATAACTTCAGATGTCTCCCAGGAAACAGCATCACTAGCACTCCCTGCTGTGAAACATGCAGGAAAAAAACATGACAGAAAGAAGATAAAATACAATAAAGTATGTAGTTTAGTCCTACAGAAAGAAATACAGTAATGATGATGTCATTTGCCATTCCTAAGATGAACTGCTGGAAATTAGGTTTCTTCTTTCCTATCTCCAAACTATTTCTCATACTACCACTTACAAAGATATGTAACAGCCAATGATAAACAGATTAAAGGGATCTGAAAAGCAAGTTATGCATATGTATTCAATACACTATGCAYCTTTTCTTGAACAGTATTAGTATGACATGAGTGATACAGTGCTATAAAACTTGGAGATAAGAACATCTGAGTGACATCAAAGTGTTGGGTTTTTTTCCAGACGTGTATGCCCATGCTGGAGTTTTTGAAACTCTGCAGGATAGATTTGTCCAGAAAAGCAGTCAATGAAAATTGGTTATCTCATATAGGCCCATGTAATGACTCTGGGCTTGCTTTGAGTCTCCTACTGTTAACTAATGGCCTTGATTTACATTTTTCCTTTCTTGTAGAAAATCATAAGAGAAAGATAGGGGGTTATTTTTTTTTACATTCACCTAGAGTTTTTGAGTTTTGTCCTTTCCTGCAATACAAAAGCAGAATGYCCAATCTGAAATATTTCCTACTTCTTGTATTTTGGCTCTTTCATTCCTCCACTGTCCCCAGGAAAAGCAGAATTATGTCCAAAACCATCTCTGGGATATATTTGATTATTATTTTCCTATTATATGGCAGAAATGTGGTATGAGCACAGTGAGGCTACATGGCCATTGTGAATTAATGCAGCACATAAGCTCACTCACTGTTTTATTGCAAAGGCACCCTGAAGTTCCACATCTTCTGATGTCTTTGAAAAGCTTTATTTTGTAATGTTGTTAGCATTCTTTTAAGGTAAGTTTATGTACATACTTTAAAATGCATTATTCTATAAGCTGAGTTTTCAAAAAACAAAACAACATAAAAGCTTTGACGACAGGAAAAAAATACTTTCCTAAAGTTGGTACTCAGTAATCTCATTTCACTTCCAGTAAAGTTAATGACAGTCTTGTTGACCATGGCATGACCCAAATACAATTAAAAATCCCTTATGTTACATTATATAGCACACTATAGATATTAGGTTAGAATTATGTTTAATAAGTTAGATGCTCAACAGCTAAGACGTAAATAACAGTTAATTGTGCCATTTATTTTTGGCTTCTCATAAGGTATGTTGTGGTAAGTTGTTTTGTGGTGGGTTTTGGTGTTTGATTGGGTGGGGTTTTTAATACTCAGAATTCTGTTTCCTTTAGACTATAGAATGGACAGAGATAAGTAAATTATCTCAACCAGGTACAATATCACTGAGCTCTTCAATGCACTCTATTACCAGAACTTCCAGCACTTTTAACACCCTTATTCTCACTCTATGCCAGGAAAACAGAAAAATCCACTTATCCTACAAAAACAGGAACTGGGGCACAGAATGCATACTTTATTTGCATAAAAACTTATATTAACTATCTGCAGTCACCTAGGAAACTGAACTACACCTCACAAGACTGATGTCTGATACTCTAACTGTACACAATACTTTGTCTTGCCTTGTCTTGTTTGGTGTAGGTATTGCATAACAAAAATTGTTATTTCCAGTAAAAAGATGGCCAAGAAACAAATTCATTATTCTGAGTAGTCTAGAGTTGCAGCAAAAAAGTTATTCCAAGATAAAGGGTGATTATGGTTCTCTATCCCATCTATAGCACACAGAAGAAAGAAGCTGACATGGACCCTCTGCAAACTTTTTAGATTGTTGCAAGATTTGGACMTGTTGCCAAAACTAAACATACAGCACAAACCAAATATGAGAAATTGCATTTTTCAGTACCTTATAATTCATGTAATCTTAATGTTGGGGTCTTTTCCCATAAAGCCCTCAAAGGATGCCGGGATTATCCTTCTGCCAAGTTTCAAAGTCCTGTTGCTAATCATGGAGGCACCAAATACTCAATAATAAGATCATAAAAAATTTTAATTTGATGGAATTCGGTAAGCTTGGTATGGAAGATTTGCTACAACTTCTACTATAATTGCATGTTGCGCAAATACACAGATTATTTTTTTCCAAGCCTAAAATGACTGACTCACAACAGACCCGAAGTGTTATACTTCCCTAAAATCCATTATGTATAGGTGAATTTCAGGTTGGCTGGCTGCACAATCATGGGAAAATAAATTGCAATACTTAAGTAACTGTGYATCTCTGGGCATTGATGCTTGCTCATAAGAATGCAGCAATCAGAACTCGGGGAAAAAAAGTATTAAATCTAGGACAAAGTCTAATTTGAGGCCATCCAACACTGCAGTTCTATTCAAAATAACAGATTTGAGGTTCACTGAGGTATTTTCTTGTTACAGGTCTCTGTCACAATGTCTGGGGCAGCAACTGTCTGTCACACTRTGCTGGTTTCAAAGACAAAACAAAATTATTGCAGGAAGTGCTTGAATACAAAGGTCAAAAACAAAGAATGTGGGTGCAGAGGCCAGAGCAGCTTTAGTTGAGCTGCTCTCTCTTGTTCCATCTGTCTTGGCAGCTCACTGAAGAACTAAATTACCAGACTAGCCAGAGAAGTTTTGGGGTTTTGGTTTTTTGAGGGGGGTTTATGGGGCTGGCCTTTCC
>NW_026623493.1:657415-668336 GCF_030028575.1 Malurus melanocephalus | reverse complement strand
CATTAGTCCTTGATTAGTTCCTTCAATGTCCTCTGAATTTTTGGTTGTTTTGTTGTTTTGTTGTTTAGTTTTGGTTTTCTCAGACAGAGCTACATTCATCTGATTAATCCAGGAAGACACATTCTGCATCTTATTTTGCAAACAACACTGCATAATAAGAGAGACCTATCTATAAACAGGCATATACTATTGAAAATACACATTGAACGGGGCCCAGTGCCCCTAAGAGCCTATGCCCCTAAAGATGTGTCTTTACCCCAACAGAAAATGGTATGATCAGGAAGGAGTTCAAGCCAAGGCGTGGGAATCCCTGACATCAGCAAACAGGTTCTTCTCACTGCCTCATTCTTTAATCTTGCATCTTTGAGCAGGTTATACCAGCAAAGGGGAGAACCACAGCCTTCCACAGAGATAACAGACACATGATACCACTGCTGAGAAGAGCAGTAAGCAGGAAGAGCATCCAATCAGTAGTCAACCTCCTACACTTCAATAGGGAATAACTTCTGCATTTTAAGTAGCAAATGTTTTTGTTTTCCATTGTTCAGTTCCAAAGCCAGTTACTATTTTTTGTTATACCTTTYAAGTACCAARGATTTCCACAGAAATGTATGGAAGYTGCWAACAATTAGGATGGTTAAGAAAGAAGCCCAAACAGAAGCCACCATCCTCTGCAGATTGTTAAGCAGCAACTTTTCCCATTACTCACTCACTACTTTCATCCACCCATCCTTCTGGGTGAGGASGAATAAATGTAGCACAGCCAGCATTAATTCTGCATTTAGAGACATCACTAGGAAAAGAACATACACACACACACACGTTGCAAGAGGGAAGACTGAAAGTTACAGAGGTCTCCACAARCAATATATTGTCTATTAAAATAGAGAGATATACATAAACATGACAGCTACAAGAAACRGGTTTTACACTTCTTGAAAATGCAAGAGTGCATGGGAAAGCAAGATGGTTTYGTTTAGTTTCACTCTTCTTGAATGGTGACTTTAGTGTTTTACTCCTCTCTTCTACTCTYCTTGCATAAAAATATACCGAGAAATCCTTCAAATCCAATAACACGTGTAATCCCCTTTCCTAGGTAAGATGGAGCAGAAAGAGTGCCTAACTGTAGACTGTAGATTCTCTAGTGCCTGCTGGTCCTACAAGACATTTTTGTCTTAGGTTGTCCAGGTTCAGCACCTATCACAATTCAGTCGCACAATGTTCAGTTCTTCAAAAACTAAAGAATCATGAGTAAGTAAGGGCAAGAACAAAGGAGCTCAGAGCAGGATAAGGTATTTTCTGCATGAAGTGTTTTTTAACAAGAAAATGGCTTTACTATGAACAGGAAATCCAGGGGAAAAATCCCAATTTGTGAGTCAAGCAGTCCTGTGATATTAGGATTAGATTCATTACAAATTTGCCCATAGTGTTCCACTCCTTCTAGACTCTTCTCACTATCCAAGGGGGAAAGTGAATTTCTCTGTGGAAAACAAACAAACAAAGACTTTCCACAACAGCAACTTTATTTATTTTAAGTGGAGTAATTAGATTTATGTGACATTATGGATCAGGAGAGAGGAATTAAACAGTTTCACAAATTGAGTTCATAGAGAAGTAGCAATAACCAACAAAAACTACTTTATTCTCAGCCCAAAACTCTTGAGAAATATGCACAGTTAATTCTCACAGTAAAAAGTAATATCCAGCTAGGTTTCTAGCATTTTTTCTGAATTTATTAGTTGACTTAAACTTCCCTACTAAAACAAATTAAAAAAAAAAAAATAAACAACCATTAGGCTGTACTTTACAAGAAGGTTTTGTTTGTAAATAATCTTCAAAGCAACACTATGAAGTAAGAGAGCCTGCAAAATGTTACAGTCTGAGAACCATGTGTTGATGAGGTTATGCAGTAGCAGTCATGGATTGTTATAAGCAATGTCCATTGGCTTATTAACCTTGTGTCAATACAGTGACCTCCTATTAAAATATTTATTGATATTTCACTGAAATTTTTAGTAATTAAAACTGCTTTTCTTGATAATGTGCACCCTGGTTCACATGCTAATGGTGATGCACAGTCAGGAAAGGTCTCACCTGGCATGCCAGACATGGTACTGAAGCCTTGTAATCTCAAAATGCCATTTAACACACACTTCAGACACAGCAGCCTGGATACAGCATGTGGAGCTTCCTGCTGAAAAGCCCTGCTACCTTGAACCTAATAGCTAACTTGGATACTTTTCTCTTCTTTTTCTGATCTTACAGTAAGTACAAGTCCGATTTAAAAGAAAATCAATTGAAAAAACATTAAGTTCTTCACAATGTGGGAAAAAAAAGCTGGTGAAATAACCTCAAAGATGCAGCAGCACGTTGAGTATTTTTGCTTATTCCATATGTTAATTCTTAGAAAAGCATAGCAAGATATTAAATACAGCTCTTCCCTACTGTTAAATTTCATTATGAAAAAATACATATGTTGGTGAAGCTACAGAATTGTCCACCCTGTCACAAACAGAAAGAAGTTCCAATTTCAAGGTAACCAGAAGTCTGAATATCTTTTGTTACCTAGAAAATTTGACGGTGTCTGTTACATAATATCATTTTTTATTGTTCTGTTCAAGCAGAAAAGCTAAGACCAAAACCTTCATCAACTAAACAGGTAAGTGAGAAAAAAGACTTGACAAGTCCACTGATTTTAGATGTTCTATTTTAAGCTTAATGACCACTTATATATAATGAATATATATATTTCATCATACTGGCTCATAAACTGACATATTGAAAATAATATTTTCAAACTGTTATCTATAAGGAAATTTATTAGCATTCATCTTCTAGTGAATGAAAATGCACGCTAATTGTCTTTTACATTTACCATTTCAAATTGTATTCACTGTGCAGTATAATAATTTGTCTTTCAGTGGAAAGATAAGTAAATGTGTTTGTAAAAATTGTTCATAATGATCAGTTCTTGCTGCTATTTATATTGGTTRTGTTAAAATATAAAGGAAGTCCTGCCTAACACTTCTGAAATGTCATTCACCTGCAAATTTCATGACATTTTACATATATTAATCAATTAAGCCCTACTATACCCATCTCAATTAAGCATTAATATCCCAATTTTACAGTTAGTTACACTGAGGATAGCTTGAAAGGTTGGCTGTCCTGCTAATACCACTCAGGAGTGGGGATAAAACCCAAGAATGTTAATCACTTCTCCATGTGTAATTAAAAATGAAAAGTATTTTCCCTCTTGTAGAATGGAAGATATAAAAAATAAAAGGCAAAATCAATGGACAAAAGTCTGGGCTCTCACAGTATTTCTATCTTTTCTTTGAAACCAACTATTGCTTTACAAACTTCTTGGAGAGATATACATATGTTCAAGAGATTTTTACAAGAAGTTCCACAAGATGCATCCTGTASATCAGAGGTACCAGAGGTACAGCCCATACTAACCTTGCCTTTTCCTCACCCTCCAAGCCAGGCTGAGCATCTCACACTGAACAGAACTTCCACTTCGTACCATTTGGACAGGTGTTTTCAGCTAACTCCCTGAAAGTAAGTCCAGGCTACGTTATGTTTGTTTTAACAATAAAAATCAATGTATCCAATTATCATAACCTTATATTGTCACATCACATTAATTCTATCAAACTTGCCAGTCTAATGCCACTAGAAAATAATTCTTTTTCAATTTTGTATTCTGATGTGCAAAATAATGGTCATCCTATTTATCCTGTTGAAGAAGTCCTATAATCTATTACTGATTATAAAATGGTGGCAAACCAGTGCATTACTATAGTAATATCTAGCATWCATAATCTACTGGTTTATAAGTGCTTCCATACTAATACCTTAACTTACAATTCTTTATTGTTTTTAGTCCTCCAGCTTGATACGGAAACCACTACAGGTTTCTCATTTTTTATCAGACTTCTGTATGTTCTGTGTGTGTGAAAAAAATTAGGCCGCTTTGCTATATTGTGCTGCTACCACACCTCTCCAAGGGGTCAGTGACAAATTATGATCTCTTGGCATTCACCGTCTTGCAGATTTTGCAGCAAATGAGGCAGGGATGATACAGAGGTGATATAATTTAATCTTCGTGTTCTATCCTCAAGACTGTCATCATGTCCATGAACTAAACAGAACCAAGAGTGTAGAGGAAACATCTATTCTGGCAYTTCATTTTTTTATTATGCCCAATCTTGCATGCCTAATGTTCTTTAATTTGAGAGTCACTGTGATTGTCATTGACATTCTGAGCCAGATACCTAAGAGTACATCCACAATGCCCTTGCATTTTTTCCTTGTAAGAGAAGRAAGCTTTAGCTCCAAGTCCTGTTTATGCAGAATGGGCTGATTTCCAAACTGGCTCCACAACTGTCCCTCACCAGCTCCAGCCGTGGGCCATTCTTGTACTCTGCATATCTTGTAATCACTTAATCAATGCTTCATGTCAAMCACCACCTCTCAGGTGTACTCTGTAAAAGCAATCTGACCCAAGGTATCAGTTAGTGACAGCTCCCAGCATGCCAAAAACCTGTTAGAGGACACCTAGAGGACAACCAGAATGCTGTGGTGTCTGGCAGCCCCAGCTCTTTCAAGAGGGAAAATCAGCCTGGTACAAAGGARCTCTGGAACATCATTTTTCTATCCCTGCACAGTATGGATCAGCTAGAGGTTCCTGAGGCCACACAGCCTGTCATCCACTCCAGTGCAACAGATCTGTTGACATTCTAATGCCCACACTGAGGACAGGCAACTGGAGAAGTCTGTAGGTGTTAAAGATTATTTTTCCCAGGAGTACTTCATAATAATCCACGAGCAAGAATACATAGGCCTTCWGGGAAGATATAAGGCACTACCAACATTCTTATCTTTTCAGTAGGTAGCTTTCAGGGTATTTCCTTCAAGATGCTCATTGCCATGTCAAGATAACAACAAGTCACCTCTTCTCGTGTGCTACTGARAAAGTTTTCCTCAGCACTGGCCTGGGCTAATTCCAGCAAACCAGATATTCTCAGGTCTCATTTCACACCTATGACATAAGAGTTTTGTTGAGACATTGGTTAAGAGCCAATGGATAAAAAATTAAAGGCTGCATTACTTTCAGACAGATTCTACAATTTGGTRTGAGACATTTATGTGTGGCACATGTGTGGTGGCACCAAAGGGGCACATGAATATCTAAAGCCTTCTAGATATTAATGCTCCTTACATGAATAGAGAAAATGAAACCCAGCATGAGTCCCTATGATCCCAATGCAGCAGCTGATGAAGTGAACTGCCTGCTAAACCAGCCTCAAACTTTCTGCTAGCAGGATGGAAATTATTTGTTCCRGGGGGAAGCCTAAAAGTGAACAGTGTATGCAAGCAAAGCCTGGAGCACCTTAAACTGACAGGGTAGGTACAGCCTCTGATAGGCTTGGCACACCTCAGAGTCATGGGAAAACTGAAGAAAAGCTTTTTACCAGCTCCCAGCAGTGACAGCTCCCCCTCCCCCAGAGCAGTCACGCTGGGTTCAGCACCACTGCAGCCCAAATGTGCCTGAGCTCTGYTCCCTCCTTAACCTGAGATATTTGYTCTCTCCATAAATCTTTATCATTTAAAGATTCCCCATTATTAGGGAAAACAGAGTTATCATTAAGGTTCTCTCAAACTCATTGGMACCTCAAAATTCACACACAGGGGTGAGGGGAGGGCTTTTTCACTCTAAGCAATAAAAATCTGTTTTACTGTTTAACTTGAAGCTAGCAAAAGAGCTAAAYTGGTTTTATACACGTTTTTATAATGCAAGACACTTGCGGTGTCTCAGGTATAATAAAAGCTCACAGCTTAATTCAGTAATTTGCACAAGCCATTTAAGTTATGTTAGAAATGTATTGTGACCAAAATGTTGTTATTAGAAACCAACACCCTGAAAATGCTAACTACCGAAAAATTATTTTCTCTACTTTTATAAATTATCCTAGTGTTGTTCCTCATCCATTACTGACAATAATACCTGAGTGACATGCATTATGCATTAAATATATTTATGATAATTCAGATCTATTTGTATTAAACAGTGATATCATATATTCACTTCAGATTTTAAAATGTTTGAGTTGATAGCATACATATCAGAGTATCATAGATTAGATTATATTGGATATCTTCAGGCAATTTTATTTTAYATGGAATAGAAGGATGGAAGACTTCACATTTATAATCCAAAAACTGTGCTTACAACTGACCTACACTGACAAAAATTGAGAACTTTAAATCTCAACTTGTCACTTAAAGGCGAAGCAAAAATCCTTAGCAGGAAAAGGGCAAAGAATCAAAGTCATTCATAGTATATGAGCAGAGGTAAAAAATTCAAATAACTTTACATTTAGAAGCTAAAACACTGAGCCAATAAACACTGGCTACTGTCTAAAAGTCTATATCAAAGATGTTGCCACTCTCCAGCTGTTAAATAATCTGTGAGCTGAATCYGTAGGCACCTCTATCACAGAAGTCCCATCACACAAGTGGTATTTTTGCAGAAACAACAGAGAGGATATGAATRAACTGTTCTCTAATTATTCTGGCAAGGCAGAGGAGGACATTCTGCACTTCATTCTCTGGTGTCATCAATTTGATGTCTTTATAACTGCTAAATTATTTTTTCTGTACTTTGGGAGTCTGTTTCAGTTCTTAATCTTATAAGGATGAAATTCACCCGGCCTTTCAAGGTCTTAGGAAGTCCCCAGTGCAACAGATCTTCTGATATTCTAGTGCCCACATTGAGGACAGGTAAGTGGAGAAATCTGTAGGTGTTAAAGATTTTTTTCCCCCTGGAGTACCTCATAATATTCCACAAGCCAGAATAGATAGGTCTTCTGGGAAGATACAAGGGCACTACTGATAAACATTTGATCTGTCTAGAGACAYGCAGCCAAGATTGTGTAAAAAATACCAAACCATCTTTAGCCCAACACTCCTCCAAGAGGAGCAGGTTTTTTGTGTGTGTATACTACAAACATAAATATACCCTACCCTGGATTGGGTATTTTGGCATCTCATGATTATTTACTGTTCACTGTAAAAATGTTACTGCTTTCATTACTCCATAATAAATATATAAATAGAACTACAGACTGCCACAGGAAAGAACCGTATTTCCTTTCAACTTTTCTCTCTGTTACACCAGGCTGCTCATCCAGAACTCAGCTGAACTAATCTTTTCCTTGCTACGCACATAACAGAGATTTTCATGCCATCCAAGTCACAGAAATTTCAAATGTTGCCCCCAAAAAATCAAGATCAACTTATCTCCATATCCACAACTATGCTTCAGTTATCCTTATTAYACAAATGATTTTAAAATGCGTACTGAAAGGAGGAAACAGTTCTGGTCAAGAATAGCTTTTACCTTCATGATGAAGAGCCCATTACAGTTCCACAGTTATTTATGAGTGCTGTAATTAGAAATGTACCTTTTCAAAAAATCTTATCTACTTTACAYAGTTTTCATTATGAGTAACAAAAAAATGGTGTCAGTTTCTTTTTTTTCCTTCTTTGGTTCATGGATATTACTTATTATTAACAACAGATACAAATGGATACCAAGAGTCCAGAGAAAGTGAAGCATCTTTTTTAATGGGACTGTAATGTTTACTCATTTTCTGAGATGTTATCATTTGGGTTCAGCCATTCCTCTTTCTTATTAACATACTTTGATATAAATACCTGTAACTTTGATATAAATACCAAGAGGGCATCCCACTTCAATTTGGGAGCTCCCATTCAGATCATTAGAAAAATGTGGGAATGAGACGATGGGTGATCACTGAAACAAAACAGCTKCTTACCACTGTGCAATTGTTTTCATACAGAAGTAAATGAGAAAATTTCATCTTTCAGTCTACGGAGAGAAGGTGCAAGCCCTAACTGAAGCAGCCACAATGCTATTATATTATCTCTGTTGTAGAGCTATTCAACCAAAGAATACTGTTATACAGTGTTAATAAATTACATTTCAAAAATGGTGTTTTGCTAATTGATCTTACCCTTGTATATTAATAACATTCAAACAAGACTACCAGTGCTATATAATAATAGCATTTGTACATTTGTCCTACTAGCATGATTATTCATGATTTCAAGGTCACAGGTAAAAACACAATATTGCATAAATAAAAAGTAAACAGTAGGAATACTAAGTTCAAATATTAAAGAAATATGTGGTAACTACTGATTCAAAGAACTAAACATGTTATCATTACATGCATAAGTTGTATTACATCATGTCATGAATTTGAAAATCAGTGGAGGAACAAGAAACCTTGATGCATGTTTGGTCACTAAATAATGCAAAATATAGAACTTGCAGCAGCACCAGTATATTTAATTCTGACTAGAAATCATGGCATGCAAACAGGAATGAGATGATCCTCTTGATTTGAYTATGCTTTTATACACCAAGTCACACCACATAATGTTGGATCTTTTCTACAGGAAGTGTGAGATTATGTCATTGTATTTTTATGCCATGGTAATGCACTAAAGCATTTGCTGTTTTATCCTGATTACAATTCTTTGTAATTGAAAACTGAATACCAGGACTCTGTTTTGCAGATACAGAGTTGCAAAATGTAGTTAAACACTGTTAATGGTAAACCTGGAAATGAAACTTAAGTGTTGCTAATTCTGTCTAGCCTCTGTTCTTCCAGGGCCACAATATAAGGAGTTCACTTRAACAGAGTTCTTATTTATTGTAAGGATTTGTGTCTTTAATCTCTACCCATGACACTAAACATAGTGYGTTTATCAGAGCTGGGAGTACCTGAATTAAACTGGCCAGGGAAAAAATCTTCACAMTCTTATGCTTCTGCCTACTTCGTCATCCATTAAGGATATGAACTCTCTGTGAATGATGTAAAAAAAGAAGAAAGAAATCTGTCTGGGGTGGGTTTTTTTATGGGAAAGAAATAATGTGAGACACTGTTCAGTTAATGAAAAATAAAAATTGGACTAAACAGGTTGTATTCTTAATCATTCTCAGCAAATATGCAAAACCACCATTAGAAGTACATTGAATTTAGAAGAACAAGTTTGCATTTTCCAGGTGTTGAGAGTAGTGGATCAAGAAGAAATGCTGCTACAGGCACTTGTTTGGCTAATGCCTTCTTTTTTTTAAACATGGGAAATTTTGCTAGCAGAATTTGTATTATTCCTTCAGAAGTAACTCTCAAAAGTCCCTTTTGACATCTYGTAAGATTTTAAACTAATCATGTAATTTTTTTCCCTCTCACCTTGCCAGTGGCTCAGACATTTTGTCTCACTTGACCATGGGATAGAAGTGGCTATGTGCACACTTTTAAGCTGAATTTATATTTTCTAATATATGGCACGTTTTCTTACTATCTTTTCTTTCTTTACCTCCAGGTAAGCCACATAGCACAACAATGAGCAAAGAGGTAAAACTCCAGTTGAAATGATGTAATGCTGAAAATTAAATTTACACACAAGTGTTCCGAGTCTGGGTCATAGCTGGGTCACTCCTCTGAGTGGGAGGCAATCCAGCAAGGAGCACTGGATAATGATTTCTCTAAGCTGAGTCCCCTTTCAAGAAATATAGCACAAAGCTTTACTTTGATATCTGAAGCTAATCTGATCCAATGTGTGTAATTACAGGTATTTGTTGTATGGTAGTAAGGAGTGATATTATTTTGTTATATGCTGTATTATGTCTCCTGTTCCTTTCACCTACTAGCACTCAGAAATGAGCTTTCCAGTATCTGAACCCTTACCCAGAGATMGTGGTTTAGATAAGGACTGGCTGGCTGAGGCTTTTTACAGAACWCTTATTGTTTAGAGTTGGGGGGATTAATTCGTTTTCTTGAACAAAGAATGGAGTCTCGGTTGTTTCGGCGCAGCTACATATGGCCAGTGCTATTCTCTCTTAGCTGGAGAGCTATTCTCTAGAGCTATTCTCTCTTTCTCTCTCCACTGTGATCATTTGCTTCAAGGTATAGCTATCACACACCTCTTCTTAACCTTGTGATGAGCTTTTCTGCAATGGCCTTTAAGCGGGTTCCACCTTGGGATGGTAGGAAGTGCCTGCAGAATAACTCTGCTCACATACACCTAAGCAGGCCTTCAAGGGGAGACACAGGCTCTTCTAAGCAGTTCAGGCTGGTGCAACAGGCTTTGCAAAACATCTATGAGTCTTAAAAACACAATTCTTAAAAACAGGGTCACATCAGAAGGTAAAGTAACCCGTGTAATTTCCTTTTCTTGTGCCAGTTGTCAGTCTCCTGCATGTTGCGCCGCCGATGATTTTGCACTCTACCTGCAAGGTTTCCTGCTGCCACCTGACAATTCTGCAGTCAGCCACAGCCTGACAACCACAGCACCAAGAGAGCGACTGTCAGGGCCATTTTGCATGAAGCACACGCAGCTCCTACCCAGCGAAGCCCTAATGTGTTGATTTACAGAGTCCTCTTGGCTGACATGGGAAAATGAGTCTGGTCATGGTTGATTTAACATTTTATGGGCAAAGAGTCAGCCCGCTATAGTAAGTTTGGACTAGAGCAAATATTTTACACATTCACACAAAAGTCCATGAAAAAAAAATATTCAAGATAACTCTGTGGTTTTGATGCTCACATCGCTGGAGCTCTACTGTAAATAACATGAGTTTCAATTAATTAAATACAAAGGTGTACAGTACGGGTCAGACCCTCGGGCTCAGTAAGCAGCTCCCGGYGTGCGCGCACAGCCGCCCGAGGCAGGGAGAGCTCGGCCAAAGGCTGCGGAGGGGCGCCRCGAAGAGGCGCGGGAGCACCCGCCAGTGCCCCGTGCCGGTTCGCTCCCGCAGCCCCTCCGCAGCGCCGGGCACGTCCCGCCGGCCCGCGGCTCCGCTCTGCCCGCGGCGGGGGGC
>NW_026623493.1:654603-657364 GCF_030028575.1 Malurus melanocephalus | reverse complement strand
GGCCCCGCCGTGCCCTCTGACCGGCATCGCTGCTCGGGCCTCCCCGGCGAAGGGGTGGAATGACTTTGCCCGTAATTAACTAGAGCAGACCAGCAGCGGAGCGGCCGCCTCCTCGGTGCTGCCGGTGTGCTCGCTCCGAGCCCGCCGCCCGGGCGGGCAGGCAATCCCGGCCGTGCCCGGCGGGGACAGCCCCACCGCCTGCCCCGCGCTGCCGCGGAGAGCGGCGGAGAGCCGAGCAGCAGCGAACGCCGCCAGAGACGGGAGGGCCCGCGGCCGCCGCGACGGGGCGGGGGCGACAGGGGCCGGAGCCGCGCGGCTCCACCGGGACAGCGCCTGGCCGCCCTGCCCGATCGCCCCCTCTCCCGCTCTCATCAGCCCCCTCTCCCGCTCGCACACCGGCACTCCTTCCAAGACGAGCGCAGCTGGACGGAAAATAAATTTTTTTTATAAAAAAGAACTGTCGAATCTACCTCCGGCTAGTTCACCGCCCGAAAAGAAAGGGGGGAAAACGCGTATGCCTGCGTGGGGGTGCCAGGAGAAAGATGAGTGTTTCTTTCATTAACCTAATGGTAATTGCAAAAAAGACTCCCTTTTTGTCAGCTTCACCTAATCAAAACCGAATATCTGTATGTGGCACTGACAAAATCAGTAAAACTTCACCTTCGACTTTATTGATCTGAACAGACAGGCAGAGTTTTCTATGGTGTTCAATTTAGGGAATTAAAAAAAATCACTCCGCTAACAGCATTTGGTACATTTCTAACCCATATGTCACCTCAGTGCTTTAAATAATTATATTTGCATGCAGGGAGTGATTCATAAATATGTCAGGATTGTGAAATATAGGCAGGCATTTCAAACTTTCTATTTAAAAAACATGAATTATGGCCACGAAAAATGTGTTCCCATTTAAGGGTGATACGAAGTATTTGGTGTCTAGTACGGAGGCCCATCCATCATATAGACAATAAAGAGAGTTTTTGCCTGACGTTGGAAATTTATGGTTGCCCTTCTCTGCCCTAATAACTCAAGCATTGTGTCAGCCTGTGACAGCCTTTGCAGAAAAACAGCAACCCTGTTATCAATCAAAAAGCCCTTTTACATTTTTAGCAAAACTCTGATCATCCAGACACCCTTTTAATGTATATATTACATCATTATAGATCATTCTGCACTTTTACTGCAACTCAACAAAATGATCCATCACTTCAGGACAGTCCTGATGAACGCTGATGTAAATTATTTGCACGTCGCTGGTACAGTACAAAATGAAAAATGTACTTTAGGTGGAATTAATTTTAGGGTGTAAAAAGCTAAAAATGAAAACAGTGGGGATTAGAGGAGACCTAAATGCATCATTAGTGATAACTGAAAACAAGCTAATAGTTATTAAAAATTAAGCTTATTTTAACCTTTTGGGACTGTGGACTTAGACTGTTTCAAGAAATTAGTTAAGATATATTGCATGCTTCTTCCTGCCCCTGCCAAGCGTAGCTGTCTTGTAATTGAGTCGAGGATCATTGTTCATTTGTCATTTGGGTGTTTAGATAAGGTTAATTATTTGGTTTCCAATGCCTTTTCCAGCCATATCTTTAAAACTCTTCATCTCTCAAAAGACGCTGCTCCTACACTGTACCTCAATCTGTGGAAGACRCTTCTGGTTGATTTGCAGTTTCCATAACAAAGTTGTCAATAAACACTCTCTACGTTTGGGATCCATTTGTGTGCCATGGTTAATTTCTGAGGGATTACTGTAACCAAATATGTGCTTAGTTGGTACAATTCTCTCCCGTAGCCTCCAGGCTTTCGCAGAAGATAAACACAAAGATGCCTTTATGATTGCTGATCAGACCAAGGTGTTACAAAAGCTACAAGACTTTTTTTTTTTCCCCCACTCTTAGAATCCAAACACCAAATACCAATTCAAGTTACTTATGTACGAATTAGGAAACATGTTCACTCACTTTGGGCTCGATCATTTTAATCGTAGTGCATTTAAGAACATGAAATGACACTAAGAATCTCCATGCACTTAASAGGAAACATACCCAGCCTTGCTCTTGTCATTGCAATCATTTGACTTGCTCTCTCCCTCTCCCTCTAGAAAGTTACCTTAAGGCGTATTTTAAATAACAGCTGTTTGCATAAGAAACACCTTAGACATAAAAGAGGGTAGATTTGGAAAATAGCTGTTGGCAAACGGGTTTCGACACGGGAGTAAAAATTTTCACACTCACACATGAAACAATGTCAAGAGGGAAATCTGTCAAAGGGCTAAAAAGAGAAAGGTTGGGGTGGGGTTTTTTTATTATTAGGGGCATTCATCTCTTCCTTATCTTGGTGTAACAAAGAGAAGAAAATTAGACAAAYGCATCTGAAAACATTCTAGGAGAAGGTATATTTCCGAAAGCAGTAAGCAACCAGCCAAAGAAGCAAACAAAAGTGATTTTCTGTTCGTTTAAAAAATACTACTACTAAAATTCACGTTCGCTTAAACGTGACTATTATTTTGAAGATGGTTCTCAAATTATCACCGCTTATAAAACGATTACCTACATCTCATGCAGAGTAAAATACATATTGTTTCTATGTGTTAGGAAAGTAATTACAATCATAAGGGTAAATATTTTCAGGTACTATGAGAACAGGGGAGAGATTTGGAAATCTTACTTTTTGTTGGCAAGCTTTCAAATTATTTGCTTTAATAACATTCTGGAATAAATACCCCACACCTCTGCTGGATACCTGGGCAGATGCATAA
>NW_026623493.1:650643-653143 GCF_030028575.1 Malurus melanocephalus | reverse complement strand
TCATAGCTCAAAAATGCTTTGGAGGGCGCAAAGGGGAGGAGATGTCTTGGGGCTGATTTTTTTACAAGGTTCTACATAAAAAAGTTTACAGTACTGAGTGCGATTTAAATCTCATTTCAAAGGCTGAGTGAAAAAAAAAAAAAAAAAAAAAAAAGCAAAGGAAAAAGCTGTCCTCTGAAGTTGCTAATTAAATTACCCTCTGATGCTTCTACTGCAGCCAGAAAGATCGGGGTTCGTGCTGTTCTTCCCGCTCCGAACCCCGCTTTTCCCGTCGGTGCGCTGCCTGCTTTAAAATGTACCGGCTATTCCCTTTGCTTCCCTGGCTTACAAGTAAAAACAACCCTTTCCCGAAATCACCCTCACCTCCACAAGAAAAGAGAGAGGGAAGGAAAAAYGGGGAGGGAGAGCCTTCCCACAGCTGACTCTACCTTAAGACAATTAATCTTTAGTCTTTCACCCTGGGAGGCAGGATAAATACAACSAGAAAACAGATAGGAGTCTCCCCGGTCCTGTAAGGAAAACAGCTGTTCCAAGCACTTTAATGCAAATGAACACAAATGAAGGTTTCAGCTTTTTTTTTTTTTTTCTTCTTCCAGAGTTTTACTGCACTCCATTTATCAATTGGACTTGACAACAAAAGAAAGAACTGGGGGAAAACCTGGGGCAGATTCAAGTCACTTCCACTCTAGATAAAGGAAGGGGGGGAGTTCCTTGRGGGCAAGTTGTGGGTCTTGTCAGTCCTATTGCAATATCGTGGTTTTTATGCAAGATTTCTTTCTCTACCTCCTTCCCCCCGCCTTTTAATTTTGACGGTCTTGCAAGATGACCGCGGTGATTGCAAAATGAAAGTACGTTTATGACTCTCCACTGAGAAGTTGTGGCAATAAACCTTATCTTTCGGAGAAAATATAGAAATTTAAAATTTTGTTAAAATTAATCGCATCCTCATTGAAACTAGAAGAGTTCCACGTATTTATCCTACTCTATGCACTGCAGTAAAAGAATAAAGTGGTTTAAATAAAATACAGCAAATATACTTACTGCGCTGCAAGATTTAAAGAGTATCGCTTGGCGGGGGCGGGGGAAGGGGGGGATACCGAGGAAAACCTGCCTTACATATACCTCGTAAGAAGAGCAGGTCATTAAAGACTATCTGACACATCTGCTTAGGGACTGGGGAAGATCGGTGTTTCAAGGGAAGAAAAAGGACTTGGTTCAGCAGATCTAAACGTGAGAAAGTGAAAGTCCTTCTTCTCGCCCAACCCTTCCAGGATCAGCGCCTGTTCTGGTTGGAGTCCAGGTCAGGAATTGGACGCGACCCCTAAAGCACTTGCCTTGTTCTTCACTTGTCAAACGTGTTTTATCTCTAAGTGACCTTTTTGTTAATGTTGTAGATTGTGTGGGCCACCATGTCAGATCCGGAAACAAAAGTAAAAGATTGATTAACACATTTTGCCTGTGAAAAAATGTTATGGGATGAGGAGGTGGGGGCATAGTGGGAAGCAAAGTACAAAGAGAAAAGAAAAAGGCAATCCAGCGACTCGAAGGGCTGCGGATTCCGCTCGGGGCGTCCGCTGCACCGGTAAAAACGGGGTTGAGGGCAGAGGACTCGCTACTCTTCGGGAGCGCACAAAGCAGGACGTATGTAACGCCCGGGTGGATACCGTGTGCATACCCACAAGGCTCTCAACACAGCCTAGCTGAAAGTCAAACACATAAATGGCGAGCCAGTACTCTCGTTAAGGCGAGGAGCCGCCTCCCCAGGCCCCCGCTGCCGGCGACCGGTTGAGCCCGGCGGGCGCAGGRTCGAAGGACACTTTCGAAGAGGACGAGGAGAGTAGGGGAAAAGGAGCCCAGCAACCCTCTCCGACCGGGCGGCTGAGGGGCTAGGGAAAGCTACCGGGTGCTGGCAAACAAATCCAGTTTACTCCAAGGATTTATTCCGTAAATTAAATGGCTTTTTCTCCCGAGGAGCCCGTCTCTCCCTCTGTTTTCCTTCCTTCCTCTCTCTCTCTCTCTCCTTCCCCCTTCAAGTCACACCAGGCTTGTAATCAGCAACAAAAGCTGACATAAATCAAGGGCGGATTGACAGGGGCTGACAAATAACTGATTGATTGCGGTTGGGGAGCACTGACAATTGACGGCGGGGCGGAGAGTCCCGAAAGGCGGCGGCGGGCTGTGCGTGACAGCCCCGCGTGTGACGACCTCCCCCAATCCCGCCGCGCTCCCCGCGCCGCCGCAAGCCGCGCCGCAGCGCCCCGGCTCCCGCCCGCTGCCGCCGGCGACGTGCAGGCCGGCGCTCTGCAGGTTCTCGTCCGAGCCTCCCCCGCGCTGTCAGGCGGGAGGGGCGGGAAAAGCGCCCCGCGCCCTTCCGCGGGTCCCGGAGGGGACGCGGCGCTGCGGCGGCCCCGGAAAGGTCCCGGCGGGCTGGCCCCGGGGAGGGAGGGCGCGGGCCGGGCCCGTAAGCGCCGTGCGTGGCGGGCGGCAGGTCGTGCTCGGG
>NW_026623493.1:649394-650558 GCF_030028575.1 Malurus melanocephalus | reverse complement strand
ATCCCATCCTAGGAGCGAAAACAAGGAAGGAGGGGAGGGGAGAGGGAAGGCGGACGAGAAAGGGAAGGGAAAAAAAAAAAAAAAAGAGCGAGAGACCATTAAAAACGGAGAAAAAAAAGCCCCAGAAAAGGGAACGTCACATCCCCTTGACCCTCCAATCACCTCGGGGTCCCATTTGATTGGAAGGCGGCAAAGGCTTTAATCTCAGACTAATTCAGCTGCTTTTGAAGTGAGTTTCTTTGCCAGATCCCGGGCTGGATGGGCAGCGGCTCGCATCACAGCTGAGCGGCGGAGGCGAGCGCTCCGCGCCGCGCCAGCCGGGGGAGCTGAGAGCGGCCGAGGGGGACCGCGGCACACGCTCGCAGCCCCCACCCCCGCCCCCAGCACAGCCCAAGGATTACTCGGCTTTTTTTCCTCCTCTTTCTCTCCGGCCGGCTCCCCCTTTCCCTCCCCCTCCCCACCCACGCCCTCCCCGCCAGAGAGAGCCACGGGACATTGTATGTTTGTTTTTCTGCTCGGGGGGCGTGTGGCTTTTTTCCTTTCTCGCCCGCAGAAAGCGAGCGAGCGTTTCCGAGTGCGAGCGGCGCCACTTGCCCCAGTTTTCATGCGAGGTTTTGGGTCATGATCACATCGCCCTCGCTTTCTGCTATAAGAAGTAGTAAGCGCAGCAGCAGCCTCAGCGAGCCCGGAGGCAGCCCCCGCCGCAGCCGCAGCGCCGCCGACCTCGCCGGGCCGAACGGGCACGCTGGGAATAACGGCAGCAGCGCCGCCGCCAAGCCCTGCTTCCACGCCGTCCCCCCCTCGGACCCGCTACGCCAAGCCAACCGCCTTCCCATCAAAGTCTTGAAAATGCTCACGGCGCGGACTGGACACATTTTACACCCTGAATACCTGCAGCCTTTACCCTCCACGCCCGTCAGCCCCATCGAGGTAAGGACCCGGCCCCCGTCGCTTTCTCCCGTCTCTGCCCGGGCGCTGGCTGTGCATGGCGGCTCCGCCAGCCGCCCTCGGCACTTTCCTGCGCTTTGAAATGTATTTATACCGGGATAGGGGCTTCTTTTGATCTCGAGTTAGTGCGAGGAACCGCTCCTGGGTATTGTTTCCGTATTTACTGGGATAATTTCTAGTTCCTGTGCAAATTAACATTTTCTTTTTGCTATTTTG
>NW_026623493.1:555061-649121 GCF_030028575.1 Malurus melanocephalus | reverse complement strand
CGACGACACACACGGGACGGGACGACAAGACGCGGTGAGAGACAGGCTCAAACGTGGGTGCGGCAGGATAACTATTTCGGCTCCCCGACCGAACCCTTTCAAGTATCGACACGCATCTGTACTTCGGGGGGCCTACTGGTCCCCTTTCTGCTCTGTCGAGGTTGCCGGTCCCTCTCTTAATAGCTCGCTGTTTGCGGGACCGAAACTCGAAACGGAGCGAGTGGTGGGAAGGGTGTGTCTGTGGGAATGAATGATTTCATTAAGGTCTCTGTAGAGCGAGGACACCCCTCTCCCGGGGAGCCCTACTCGCCGGCTATCTCGGGCTCTGTTTATAAATAGTGCCACCAGTCAGGGTGCAGAAATGCTGCAGTCGCTATAGTTGAGCRCGGCCCGAGCGACACCGAGACGCCGAGCTCTCCGCTGCCCGGGCCGCTGCCAGGGAGGCTGGGGGCGTTGAAGGCGGCCGCGGCGGGCTCGCAAGGGTACGAAAATCCCCAGCCCTTTTTAAAGGCTTTATGGAAAATGGTGCATTCAAGGGAGGGGGCTGTCAAGTTGATGAATGCGCACAAACTGTTCGTTACTTCCAGGCTGTACGCTGCAACAACCTACGGGACAAGAGTCCTATATATGCACCGGGGGTTTTCTCAGACCCCGATTAAATCTCTGTTCTTTGTGTGTCCTTCTGATTTCCGCAGCTGGATGCAAAGAAGAGCCCCCTGGCCCTTTTGGCACAAACTTGCTCGCAGATAGGGAAGCCGGACCCATCCCCTTCCTCCAAACTCTCCTCGGTCACCTCCAATGGCTCCGGAGGCGACAAGGACTCCAAATCGGGCCCYTTGAAGCTCAGCGACATCGGTGTGGAGGACAAGTCGAGCTTCAAGCCCTACTCCAAGCCGGGCGCGGAGAAGAAGGAGCCGGGGGCTGCGGGCTGCGCGGGCGCCCCCGCCGCGGGGGTCGCGGCCGGGGAGAAATCGGGATTCCGGGTGCCGAGCGCCACCTGCCAGCCGTTCACCCCAAGGACAGGCAGCCCCAACTCCAGCGCCTCTGCCTGCTCGCCCGGGCTGCTGCCGGCCGAGGGAAAAGGCGGGGAGGACAAGAAGGACTYGGAGGGCTGCGGAAAGAGCGGCAGCTCCGGCTCGGAGGGAGGCCCRGGCACCACCAGCATCAGCCACAGCCGGATTAGCGTGAGCTGTGCCGGGATTAACGTGGAGGTCAACCAGCACCAGGAGAGCACGCCGGGCTCCAAGCCCATCGCATCGGACTCCGCCTCCTCCTGCAGCAGCACCACCGCCACCTCCTCCACCTCCGTTCTGGGCTCCGGCCTCGTGGCCCCCGTGTCCCCTTACAAGCCGGGCCAGACCGTTTTCCCCCTGCCCCCGGCGGGCATGAGCTACCCGGGGACGCTGGCTGGAGCCTATGCCGGCTACCCGCCRCAGTTCCTGCCGCACGGAGTGGCTCTGGACCCCACCAAATCCTCCAGCCTGGTGGGGGCCCAGCTGGCCGCCGCCAGCAGCCTGGGCTGCAGCAAGCCGGCGGGGTCGAGCCCGCTGGCGGGCGCGTCGCCGCCGTCGGTGATGACGGCGAGCCTGTGCCGAGACCCCTACTGCCTGAGCTACCACTGCGCCAGCCACCTGGCAGGCGCCGCCGGAGCCTCCTGCGCGCACGACCAAGCCCTCAAGTCCGGATACCCCCTCGTCTACCCCACCCACCCTTTGCACAGCGTCCACTCCTCGCTGACCGGTGCCACGCCGCCCTCGCTAGCCGGCCACCCTTTGTATCCCTACGGCTTCATGCTCCCCAATGACCCCCAGCCACACATCTGCAACTGGGTGTCGGCCAACGGACCCTGCGACAAGCGCTTTGCCACCTCGGAGGAGCTGCTTAGCCACTTGCGGACCCATACTGCCTTCCCGGGCACAGATAAACTCCTCTCCAGCTATCCCAGCTCCTCGTCGCTGGCCAGCGCAGCGGCTGCAGCCATGGCGTGCCACATGCACATCCCCACGACGGGCGCCCCGGGCAGCCCGGGCACGCTGGCCTTGCGCAGCCCGCACCACGCKCTGGGACTCGGCAGCCGCTACCACCCCTACTCCAAGAGCCCCCTGCCCACCCCCGGGGCCCCCGTGCCCGTGCCCGCTGCCACCGGACCCTACTACTCCCCTTACGCACTCTATGGGCAGAGACTCACCACAGCCTCGGCCCTGGGGTACCAGTGAGTGCAGGCAGCGGGGCTTTGACACACAACACAAAGTCTAGCGGTAAGGGAAGGAAGCCCTGCGAAACTTTATAAAAGTTGGAAAGAAAAAAAATCTGACTTTTTATAAAATAAGTGTTCATTTGAGGACTGGATCCATGAGCACTGTATTTATTTATGTTAGCTTCAAGCGGGACAACGAATCATAAAGTGCATTACTAAACTGAGCTCAATAGGTAAAAGTGGAACACCCATTGTAGAATATAAATAAAAAGATAGAGGTCTTCTCTTTAATGTTACTTTAAAATTGCTATGATTGTATTGTACGTTCTTATTTAATGTCTCATTGAAACAAAAAAATTTACATGCATGTTTGTTACTAAAAAACAACTCGCAATTTGTCAGTTATAATTTCAAATTGCAATTATTTTTAAGGTGTATACCCTTGAAAGAGAATTGGTATTTTTTTGTATGTATTCTGGAAGAAAAACAAAAACAATTCTATTCCAAAAACCTCATTTGCCTTATTTTGTTCTTTAAAAGGAACACTTAACTATTTTTAATTTTTAAGTCCACCCTGTAAAAAGGGTTAAGTAAGGTTTACGTCATGTACTAAAATAGACAATGTATCGCTTTAAAGATTAAAATTCCGTATATTTGATGTATTAAAAGGTTTTACTTTTTTTTTTTAAATATGCTTTGATTCTGTTATAAAACCCGAGTAGGTCTTGGATGGAGGTGACTGCTAATTTCTCCTTAAGCGTTTATTCAATTTTAATTAAAAATTAAAAAAAAAAAAAACCCAAAGTTTTTTTTATTGTAACCTCAGGGCTCTCTTAAAAAATAATCAGACACAGTTGGTTTTTTTCCTCTTCRCTAGAATTTGTTGGCACGAAATAGGAAAACTGAGAATTGCTTAAATCTTTTTTCCTTTCTTAAAGAAGGTGAACTTTTAAAAAAATGTTTTTACTGTGAAATATCTGTTTTTAAAAACTACTTTTCAACTAAAATACTTCATTCTTTCTTTAGAAAGAAACGGGGATGGCAAGACTGATTTGTAAAAATGTAAGATGATCATCCGAAAGCTTTTTTTTTTTTTTTTACAATGTAATGCATAACTATTCATCTCTTTCTAAATGAGAAGTTTATAAGTAATTAGGGAAGCGCTGTTTGAGCTCATCCAGTTATTTTCAATTTCTCTCTTCAGTTCGCACGGCAGCACAAAAGATCATCACGTTAAAAAAAATCGGACAGCTCTGAAAACTCATTTTCTTTTATAAAGGAAGGGACGGGGAAAAAAAAAAATAAGAAGCCATTCGTTATTTGGGCCGAGTTTGCTCTTTACTGAAGTGCAGTGCCAAACTCGACGTGATACCGAGAGGGGCTGCCCCTGCCTGCGCCGCGTCTCTGCCTCCCCAGCCCGTGTTTCCTAGCGCCCAAGGGCCACCGGCCGGCTCCGGCTCGTCGTCCTGCATTCAGGTAGGAGCGGGGGCTGCGACGGAAAAGCCAGAGCAGCTACCGAAACTGCGGAACAAACAKTTGCCGCCGGGATAGTCGGAAAAGCGATACCCGAGTCCGTAAAAGCCATGCCAGCGAAGGGCTTTGCCCCGCGGTGTGCCAGGCGCTTGCAGGCAGCGGCTCGGGCGGAGCCGAGTACCTGCTGCCCCTCGCTCGGCCCCGCTCCCCCCGCTCCAGCCTGCCCTCGCCCCGGCCCCAGCGCGACGCGCTGGCGGGGGGCAAAGTTGCAAGCGGCGACTTTGCTTGACAAATCATTGGGTTTTCTCCCTCGTTCTGGATCCCCCCACAATATAATTACTGTTCAGAGTTTCCCGTGGTGCCCAGATGCTAATTAGACTAATACATTTACTGCAGATAATTAGTGGAAGTTAGYGTTAATGTGCAAAGGCGAGAAAAGCAGCAAGCTACTGAAGCTCCAGCGGCCGCCGGCCGTCCGGGCATGGCTCGCTCGCTGAGGCCGGGCCGGGCCCGCGGCCGAGGCCGGGACACACAGGGGATGCCGGTGCYGGGCCGCGCTGCGGCTCTTTGGGGACGCCGTCCGAAAGCGGCACGGGAAATGCTTTGCGCTTTAATCAAATGTATTCCCCCCCACCCGCATGGGAAAGGGACCTTTGCGTAGCTCTGCTTTAGGGAATGTGAAACGAGCTCTCGTTACGAACCGATGAGTTAGAGAAAGGGAGGAGAGGGCAGTGCTGTTAACGCGCCAAGTAAACTTCAGTAATAAAATAAGAAGCGGATACAAAACCAGCAAGTAATCGAAAGAAGGGCTTCTCGGGTCGGGGGTGATGGTGGCGGACGATTCATCCAGAGAGCCCGAGAAAGGCAGAACAAACTCGCACTCATTTCTACGCCGCACGCCCCCCGCCCTCTCCTGCAGCCCGGCCAGACTGCCTTCCCCGCTTCACTATTTTAACTACTCTTAATTTGAGGAAAATTACATTTCAGGCTCCATCTGGGTGTGCAAGCAACAATTACAGTTTTGCCGCGATTAAAACACGCTACCGTCGCCACGCTCTTCTCCTGTTCATGTGTTTTACAATTACGGATCTTTAACAGCTGCAGCTCAGATTTTGCTAGCCAAACCCCATCGCCCATCAGGTGTTGCAGAGGAGATTTAAAAATAGCGAGGAAGGCATTTGTGTCCTGGAACTCTAACTGTAGTTTGGGGGATTTCCAGTCTGAAAAGTTAAACACAAAGATTGTCGATGCAAGTCATGAAATGAACACTTAATGCTGTTATTACTGTTTTGCTCAGATACTTCACCCGAGATTAAAGAAAAATTAAAACACCTTATTTTATATGTAGAGTGGTGATAAGGAGGTCTCTCTTCCAGGCTTGTTAAGTATACGACCTGGCAAGTGCCATCTAGGATTTTGATATTAATCTATGAAATTTGCCTTTTTTTCTAATAGAAATTGACTTATGGACATTAATGTTTTTAGGTAAAAGGACTGCATTTGTTATTCTTCACCACCCCCCTCCCTTTCTTACTAACTGGATGGGTTGTGGATTTGACAGCAGCCGCTGGTCCATGCCACCGAACTAAAATAATTTCACAGTGAAAAACCAGCTTGAGAGGACAAGCAACAGAAGGGCAAAACCCATCAAAACCCGAAACTGTGATCAATCTGACCAGAGTCAGGCATACATTAGTTTAAATTAAACAGTTTTGTCTTTCTCACAAATCTTTTTTGAACATTAAAGATAAACTCATGTAATATTTAAATCAACTCTTGTCAGATGCTAAGTGCAACTGAAGAACCAAAATAAAAATTAATGCGTTTCCATCCGCTCTCAAAAGCTTACTCTGGATACCACTTCGACAAAATACTTCTGATAAGCAACGCTTAGGAAAAAAGGGTCCTGTTTATCTTATCTATGGGGAAATGTAATTAAGGTAGTTTTATGAAACAATAAAACACCAGACKCCACAGACAGCAGAGGAGTCTCTGTAATATATCTGAGCCTAGATGGGCATATGTACCTTGGCTTGTGTGCACAAGCCGTCACCAAATACGTACATATACATATGCTTGCCTGGTTTTAGAATGCAAAATGTATGCTGGAACTAAAATACAAGGATGGCTTTATTACAGGAAGACTTTCCTCAGTGATAAGAGACTCCATTTTCTAAGACTGGAAAGTCACCCGCTGCCCATTCACCACCTTTCAAGCCACCCTCAGCAAGGTACATGCAATGCKGTGACTGGGGCTGACCCTCCTCTCTCTAAGCCAAGGTTTATAATAATCTACCCATACCTACACTCGAAATCATGCGAGCAAAGGGAGTCCTGAAAGACCCAAACTTTCTGAAACACAAGTAAATGTGCATTCTTGTTCTGCAAAAACATTGACCGAACTTCATTCTTTCATACTTAGAAAAGATGGAGAGTAATGTTGTCTTGGTGCAATACTGGTGGCTCTCAGTACAGGCTTTCAGTAGTCCACAGTTTAGGGTCTTTTTTGTGGTCGTTGATTTTTTGTTGACTTTGTTTTACTGTTTTTTGCTCTGTTTTAAAATTTTGGKTTTGTGTCTTTTCTTCCATTGTTTTTCGGGCTTTTTGTTTGGTTGGTTTATGTATTTATTTTTTTAAGGAATGAATCTGAAGTGGAAAATCGCTGGAGCTACCAGCATCAAATCTCCTTTCCATACAGATTTTGGGGTAGAATTTCGGACATTTCTAACCCCATCTTGAGACACCCCGCCAACCCTGATTTTTTCTGCACCATGAAGCACAACCTGCACTGCTTCACGAACAGACCTGAGGCAGGCAAGCAACCAGTTCTGMCCAGAGGTGTCTAATCCCTGCTAAATCTCTTTCTCAGCTCACTCCTGGAAAATTCGGAGCAGACTACTTTTTCTTTTTAAAGGTAAATTTTTGTTGCAATGAAGTACAGAGGTGTCAAAGAAAAAAGACGGACCCTGAGTCTATGCTCTCACCTCTTCGGAGGTGGAATGCTTTGGCAGCAGAGATGTGGTTGAAATTTGAGCAGATTACACATTTGAGCTTGTGCATAAATGCGAAAAGACTGTCCTAATGCTGGATACTTCTCCATCAACATCAACCAGGTGCTGCTGCTGCAAAAATTCCACCTCTGGCTGCTTGCTCTGTGCGTGTGTGCACGCACAGCGATGCACAGACTTTGTTCTCTCTTTATGTCTGAAATTCATCAACTACTCCCCCTCGCCGTTCCCAGCCCCCCGTCCCCTACATGAAAAAAGTGAATCMGTTCAGGCTTTGAATATTGTAAGAAGCCTTGTGTGTGTATTTTTTTTTTTTTAATCTTCAAATGAATTAAAGACAACCTGACAATGCTGTCATCTGTCTTCAACGTCACATCAAGGCAAGAAATAATGATAACAGAGCAGCAGAAGGACGCCCACTGAAACCTGGAGGATATATATACACACATATATACACACACATATATGCCTTGAAACAGTTTGAAAGAGAACAAAATTAGATTACTGCTCTTAGGCTATCGCGGTAAGAACGTGTGGGATTTTGCGTGTGTGTGTCTGTAKAAGTATTTCATCTTTCCTGCCTTATTTTGTGAAGCGCCTGCTACTCGATCCAAACCACTGCTGTGGGATGGGACAAGAAGACGAGCAGGCACATTCCTCGTTCCCAAACTACCACGACCAATGGAAGCACAAAAATATCTCCCCTCCCCCTCCATCTTTTCAGGTTCACGTTCCAGTTAATAACAAACGTTACTGCTCTCCTGAGGCGCAGGCCAGAGCGGGCACGCTGTACGCGGAGGCCCAGGCGGGCACGTTGCGCATAGCTGCCCGGCGGAAGAGAAGCTGCTCCTGGGGACGCGGAGCGAGGAGCGGCTCCTCGGGGAGGCAGAGGAGGAGCGGCTCCTCGGGGAGGCAGAGGAGGAGCGGCTCCTCGGAGGGCAGAGGAGGAGCGGCTCCCCGGGGAGGCAGAGCGAGGAGCGGCTCCCCGGGACGCGGAGCCAGGAGCGGCTCCCCTTTGTCTGCGCGGGCCCGCTGTGGCTCCCGGCCGCGAGGCGGCGCTGCGGGCCCCGGCGGAGCGCAGGGCAGCGGCAGCGCCCGGAGCCGGGGCCCGGCCGGGACCCCGCGCACACCGCGTGTTCGGGCACCGGGAATCGCCCCGCAGTTCCGGAGCGCAGCACGGCAGTGCAAATGGATTTGCCCAGATAAAAACAGATAGGCCGGACCAAAAAAAAAAAAAAAAAAAAAAAAAAGGAAAACCCCAACGCTGTGGTTGGGTTTTTGTTTTTTTTAATCACGCTTGTAATCTCATTCGCTCTGAAGGGTAAATAAATTGCAGTTGTATGAAAAACAATTGGTGCTACATGTGTTCATAACAGATGGGATCTTATCACAGTTTAACTGTAATAAATTCTGACTTTTGGAAATTGTAATCTCTACTACATGCTGGATGTCTCCTTTCTACTGTAATAATAGGGCTACAAACTCCTGTGAGCAAGCAGAAAAGTTTTCGGTGCTAGCGTTGCTCAAGAGCCAGGGCATGCTCTTGCAACCTSTTCCCCACCGGGAAGGCTCTTTCAAAGTTTCCGTGAAAACGCACCGGAAAATCAAAAGGGAGAGAAAACCCTGGCGCGTAGGGAGGCAAACAGCTGATCCTTCCCCCCGCTGGGTAACATTATTTACTAAGGCCAACGATAATAGTCCTTAAAATACATGCAGAAAACCTAAGAACGAGCTCTCTGTGTGGAGAAGCCCTRGCAAATGACAGATCACGCTTTGCTTTGTGAAGAGAGAAAATGTGAGAAGAAACCGAGCCCCCGAGGAAGCGGGAACCAAACTTTAGATTAATCCCCGTGCGCTTCGGCTCACAAAATTAAAAAATAAATTTGAATAACCACTGAAAGGATAAAATTATAATAATAAATTGTCCATATTCACTGAGGCTGCGGGACTAATTATTTTCACCATCTCAGCTTCCCATTGCTGTTTATCAAGTCGCGGGATAAATGCTTGTAAATCCATTACATTTCCATAAATCCTTTCACCGCCCTCTTTTTGGCCAATGCTTTTGCAACATTAATTGATTTTATTGCACTTTCTGAAGTCACTTTTTATTAAACTCAAGCAACTTCTCTCTGAAAGCGTTGGTTTTTTCCATCGACATACCAAACCCGCGAACGGGAATTACTGAGGCTACTATAGGATCTAGTCCCTTCCCCCCCACCCCCCGCTGGGATCTTGATGGCAAATACGAACTGCAAATTACAAGTTTCTAATAATCTACGCTGTTACAGAAAACAACCCCTTTAACGCTGTTGAAAAACTAGTCTAAATCCAAACACCACTTTTCCCCATTGTTTTTAAACGGAGGGTGGCATGAAATGCTACTGGGCGATGGAGACCTAACACAGTAAGAAACTCTCTGTGAGTCTTTTATGTTACTGGGTGGACAACAGTTATTTTTAGAAAAGGATTTTCGATGTGTAACTAGAAGCCCAATGCAATTTAGAAATGAGTACACAGGCTCCAGGTTTCTCAAACCCTTCTCCCTTTTTCTTCAATCATCTTAAGAAAACTGGACCCAACCGGCCTTAAAGTGATAAATGATTTCTCACTTAATATCAGCTGATTTCCAGTTCCTTTACCTGTCACGCTAGCAGCGTGATCATTATTTAGAAGGTTTAAAAGCTAACGCTGCTGTTTCGAGCGCTCCCGCTCCGTCCTACGCTGCGCCCAGGCACCCTCGGCAGCGAGCCCCCTCCTCTCCCCGGCGGGGCGGGTGCGCCTTCGCACAGCCATTGCCCGCCGTTTCCATCAGACCTAACGAGGCGGCGTCCCCGCCATCGGCGGGTGCTACGCAGTCACCTCGAGGTACTTAATTGACGCAAGAGTCTTGTAAAACGYAGAGGGATAATTACTGCAGATCACAGGAGACATGCAGAACTGCCTGTTTTAGGTAGAACAGCATAATGCCGGTAATTATGAATGTACCCTTCATACTACAGGTTCAGCGTTTGTACCCCTATCCTTGTCTCGCTCAGCCTTTTTAGCCACATAAGCTGCTACCCACGAAGACKTTTTGCAAAGGTGAACGCATTAGTTGTTAGTGATGAGGTCATTATTTACACTGGGTGAAAGAGGGGAAGGGCAGGGAAAGAAAGCAGGGGAGCTGCCCCTTGCCTGCGCCTGACCCCCGCGGGCGGCGAGCGAGCAGGGCAGGGCTCACGGCCCCGTGCCCCGGGCAGCCCCCGGGACCCGCTGCGGCGCCTCCGCGGGACCCCCTGTTCGAGACGAGGTACGAGAGAAAGGCCGGAGCACACCCCTGCCTTCCTTCTGCGTGGACGCGATGGGGTAGCGCTGCAGCTCGGCGCCTTGGCCCGAGCAGCATCCACCTCGGCGCCCTGCCGGCACGACCAGAAGCCACTCGGCTTTTCACAACAAAGGTCCCGTTTGGAAAAGGCCACCTCTGCAGTTCCTCCGCTGCCACAGCTTTAGAGGGGTCGGTTCAGCTGGGATGGGGACAGACAGCTCGGGTTGTGAGGACTCCCATTGTGCACAGGGGAAGCGATCCCACTACTAGCACTTGTTCAGCCATCACAAAATCTAGAACTGCACTGCGATGTAATGGTTTAGTTTCACTGAAGTCAGTAAGCATCAACCTAGATTCCCAAACACACCAATCTATCGTTCARTTGCGGGCAAATGTCTTCCCTCTTGTACATTTCACAGTCCTTAATCTTCTCTTTGTGGAGATGTATTTTTTTCCTACCAGGAAAGATCAACTGCTACCATCACCTGCTGCATTCTTTCTCTGTATTTGAAGTACCTGTCTTGAGGCAAAGGAATATGCATCAATTCCCTGTTCTGAAACGTTTCAAACCCACAATCCTCATTTCTTACTAGGGTTTCTCAGTCACCTGGCACTCTAATGTGGGAAGAATCTCCATTCTCGCCTTTGAAGGCATTTCACTTTGCATAAAAGTGCACTGAGCCAGAGAGAAAGAAGGAATTAACAATGCTATGCTTATGGTGCTTGCCAAAGCCCAGAGCTCGGGTGTCCCCCGCCAGCGTTCAGCCTTACCATATTCCTACCCACTCTCTTTGCCCGAGAAAAAGCTTTAAGCATTCCATACAGAAGCGTTAACATTTGCAACATGTCCTTTTCACCCTAGATGGTAAATAGAGGAGATGAGATGAGACTCCTACACTCTACTCATCTGAAATAGGAAGAATTCCAAATCCGTAGCCACCAAGTTATTAGACAAATAGCTAATTATAGGCACCTTTGAGTYACCATTTTTTCAAAGAAATTAGAAACCACCATGACATGTTTGGTGACAGCAAGCTTTGCCTGACAAGGCTTTAGTAAAAAATAAGGTTTCCTATTGCATGAACTGATTATAGAGCAAAAAAAAATTAGTTCTTGTTGTAGCGTTCCCAGCTGTGCAAATAAGAATATTTCTCCTCTTTGGTCTGTATTTTTGTTACTTTGTCCCACCCTCTATGGACCCACTGATGACCATSCCCACTAACCTTCTCACCACTGCCTAGATCAGGCTACCACAGAAATTCACKGATGGAGACCAAAACCAACCCAGTCAAAATCTTACTTATCCCTACATATTTTTACAACAAGAAAAGTTGACAAAAAAGTTAATTTTGTCAACTTCTAAAGAGAAAAATAGTTGCCTTATAGTCAGTTTCCACCATGAAATACTTGAGTTTATGAATCTGAGAACATTCATAAGGCTTTTTTTTCCTTCTTCCCCTTCCAGTTCCCCTTATTTTCCAAGATTACAATTTCCTTAAATATATATTGCACCAGCAGGCCCAAGGAATGCGTTCCAGATAAAACAGATGAGTTAGAAATAACTGTGGGGCACTTTTTTGTTTATGTTTGGTTTTATTTACTAATTTAGGAAACATCATCTGCTAAATACATTTCAGCAGAGGTGTCAAATATTTTAAGGAAAGAGCTGATCACATTTATAATTACCGTCTTCAGGCTGACGTTATTGAGTTAGGGTAAAATGTTATGCTTGATCAAAAGCAGATATCCTACATACATCAATAGGTTTATAAAAAGATTGAGAAAGGAATTTAGACCAGATGCAGCAACTAATTTTTCTAGTTTGACTGTGTAATTTGGTTGAGAAACAAATGGTTGCTGATGTATCTACAAAACAGGTACTGACAAATTCTCCCAGAAACTGGCTACTCATAGTGCCACAATCTTGTTTTAGAGTTAAATAAATGGGGAAAGYGTTACAGCAGATCTTACTTCCTCAATGAACAGTTAACCCTTTCAGTACTATTTTAATGTACCTATTTCTAAAATAACTGAGTAAAAATGGTACCATTTCCTGCATATAGATATATTAAAGTAAGCAAAAGTACTGATTAACTCTAGCTTTACTGACAGTTATACCAGTATAGTTTAATCTCTGTTGGAGAAGGTACTTGTGAATCGTCATAGCTGTGTATAAACCAGGTCACAGGTTAGGAAAAAAGCTAACTCTGTAAATGAGAAAATATTTACTCTAACTAAAACACTTCAACTTGTATAAACAATGTTCCACATGGTTAATTGTGTTTGCTGGTTAATGGGATTGTGTCAATTTACATTTATACATTTAAGCTATTAAAACTTCCACACACCCTAAATCCACAATGTAATGTGAAATTCTAGTCAGCCTGAAAGCAGSAGAAGTTTTCTAGCAATTCTGAGAAAGGCAGGATTTCTCCTGGGACAAAAGAAACCCTAAAGCTTACAAATTCTAATTTCATAGATAAGAACTAAATACATGTAACAGAGGCGTACAATTCATGACAATTTGGGAAGGGGCTTGGGAATACCTTGGAGCAAACTATGGGAATTTTGGTTTTCTCTCTGTGAYGAGAAGGTTTAGAGGATAAAATCTAAAGAGGCCGTACAAGGTACATACATGTAAGCAAATAAAAAAACCAACACTGGACACCTATACAGAGAAGAGCAGGTTTTAGACACTGTATCRCAGGCACAACCAACTTGGAACTGAGGCCTGTCAAGACTATAAGGGCATGGGGAGTTTAATCAGAACATCTGTCTGAGCAGTCACCTCTCATGTTTTAACTCAAGAAATTGTTTMATTTCAGTCATGGGTAACGTGTGCATTTTTACTTTTTGTATGTTATTTACACAAAAACAGTCTTGTCCAGGACTTTTCCCAARAAAATAAGAGAATAATACTTTTAACTTAAGTAAAAAAACACCCTTAAATTCCTATAAATTAGTAAGAAAATAAAGGACTATGACAAGTTCTACAAGTTTGGTTGTTTGTGCAGAGCACCTTTGAAAACATCTACACTGTTCTGATAGCTAATAAACTCAGATGAAGTAACCAATAAAAATTAATTATTGCATAAGTAATTTACATCAGCTTTTGTATGCATAGATACACAGATTAGTTTACACACTAACCTGAGTACTAAAATAATGTAATGAGTTGTGCATCCCCATCTTGAAAGCTATTACTGCATAACCATGTCATTTCATCAGCTATTAAATGGTAAACTCATTTGTGCAACATTATTCCAGTTTCTTTTTTTTTTGTATTGCAGACATTAAAATGAGGACAGGCATATTTCTGTGAAGTCTCTTTTGATGTATTTTGTAATAGTTTTCTTTTTATCTGTTCTGAAGCTCACAACACCTTTTTTTCCCCCCCGAATTAAACTATCCTCTCCACACCCACATCA
This sequence comes from Malurus melanocephalus, assembly GCF_030028575.1. Classification (NCBI taxonomy): domain Eukaryota; kingdom Metazoa; phylum Chordata; class Aves; order Passeriformes; family Maluridae; genus Malurus; species Malurus melanocephalus. The sequence continues at coordinate 635,708 of NW_026623493.1, read as the reverse complement.
CAAGCTGTCCTTAGGAATGCAAGTACATACAATCCTGTAAGTGCAATAATCACCATCTTGCTCATTACCTGGGACCTCCAGGGCTGACTCACAAACCTTTACACCTCGAGTTAAATATCCTAGCAGCAGCTGTAGCATATTCATATCCGCTGTTGACCAGATGCAGCCACAGAGAGGGGATGCATAGCACAGCGAACAGCGAGTTACATGTGCATACCTACTGTAGAGCAAGTTAAAGATTGGCTAGAGACTAATCCATTTTATAGGCTTAGAAATTGATTTTCAGAGAAGCTGAACTACAGGTGCTCAAGTCTGTTTAAAAATAAAAATCAGCCTAACTCTAGTGGTACTATTAGCAGGGTTCACTGCAGCACAGGGAAGCATGGGATACATTACCTTAGAGTCTGGTATTCCCTAAGTCTGGGTCCATTGTGTGCAGCATGACACTTATTCTTTTCCTGGAGTGGTGGCTGAGGGCATTTGTTTAYAACCACAAAATTAGGGACAAAATGAAGTGCAAATAATATCCATAGCAGTAAAATTCAGTTATTTTTGGATGCAATGTACAATACACTTAATCAAATCCCTGTCAGAGCAATAAGACGTGACAAGACATATTATATCTATATTACTGATAAGTAATATTAGAAATTAKCCAKTTGTAGAAATCAGCTCTGGACCAARTYTTAARCCAGACAAAACTGGTTTAAGTTAAACAGGAGAACAAACTACGTAAGTGGGTCTCTGTTTAAATTTTAGAAAGGCAAACTGGTGTAGTTACGTCAGCTGGACTGCGGAGCTAATAGGTTGAGTAGGGAGCAAAGTCGTACTAATACTTCACATAAAGAATGTTTAAATAGTCAAGAATCTATATTCCAAACACAATAAAAAGAAAAAAGAAACCCCGAAGAAGGTACTCCAGGCCTAACTGGATGCACTACCACCTCAAGAAGTGTTAAATGGGAAAAGAGAAACAGAAGGAATGCATGGGGAAAAACACTTGTGTGTGCTTATTGGTCCTTGACTGAGAAGCACAAGGTGAAGTGAGAACTGCTAAGAGAGGACATGTCTTTGGCTTTGCAAAGGATATTAAAGCACATCAAGATTTTTTTATTTTTTTTTTTTAGTTATATAGATGAAAGAAAGAAATGAAAGCATTTAAGATTAAGGATAATACAGGCATGTTCCAACCCCAAGTTGACATGTTGTATTAATTTAAATGAGAAGGGCAATAYTGAGCATGGGATGAAAGGGCAAAAATGGATAGGAGTTACACTAGAGAATAAAAATCAGGTGAAGTTAAAATGAAATCCCACCTGGTGTAGCCCCAAACTCTAGGAGTCCAGTTATCTCCACTGCAATGGAGAACTCTACAATGACACCCCAACAGTAACAAGAATTTTCTACCAAACTTGAACAAAACAAAACTGATAAAACAACCAAATAAAGACTATTATAAATATTGAAGTATGATGTCTGACATTGATATTTTTTCCTCTGCTTCCAGTAACAGCAAAAACTTTGCAATTGCAAGTTGAAAGCAACAATGCACATAAAATAAATAAAAATATTTAAGAACTATAGACTAGGACTATTGAAAATAGATGAAAACACATTACACTTCCTCTGATTTAAAATTGAACCTCAAATCCCACTATTATGTACTAAAAACACATAAATAGTATAATTTCTCAACATTAATAGGATGRACGCTAAAGTACAATAATTGTGGATCAACACTGTATGGCAGCTGGTGCAACATCCAACAAAGCCAAGGAAAAGCAGCAGCATTGTGTAAAGGTCTGGGAGAAGCTCACCTGTGCTCACCTGCATTTCATCTAGTCACCTGCATTCCAGAGAGTAACTGGAACTAGAGCAGCAGGGAACTGCTAGGGCAATGAGGGCAATGGAAAGCCCTATTTTATAAAATGAGATTAAACAAGGTTGATTTATTTAATCTACTACAACAAAAACTGAGAGAGGATAAGAAAATTTTTTAACTAAAAGTTAGACAGCAAAGAGAAAAGAAATTAATAGTTTAAAAGAGGATTTTGGCATGAATCCAAATGAGCTTTAGCTGTTCATTAATTTTTTTCAAGTGTATGCATGCTAGCTTATTGTTTTTGACTTTATCCCAAGCCAGTTCCAATGGCAAATGGCTCACCAGCAATGTTGTAAAGCAATCACATTCTGTAACAGCCATCCTCTGGGAATAGTGGGAATAAACCACACAAGTGTTGTTAAGATAGAGCACAACACACTTCAAAAACAAATTATCCAATGTGACGGCTGCGACAGAGAGGGGAGGACTCAGCAACCCAGCGAGTGCTGTCCTGCTCCAAAGCCTTGCACAATGGGGGAGTTGGTAGGTAGCATTAAATCTACCATGATTAAATAACATTTTTATCATGCAAAGAACCGTATAATACTAATTATGAAGTAAACAATAGTCTAAAAGCTGTCTCTTTTTCCTTCTAACACTTAGGAAGCCACAGCTTTTTCAACAACAGAAGTCACAAAATAATGATGTAGAGACAACGGCATTACACATAGAAGTTACAAAACTCCCTTCTGAAGGGAAAAGCCATCATGAAAAAACACCTTTCCCGTGAAAAACAAGTTATTAACAAAACCCAAAGAATCTTAAGTCAAACACAACAACTTTTAAATTTTTGAACAAAATACACCTGCCAAAAAGAATTCTTCCTTAAAATGAAATACCATACTCCAAGACATGTAAAAAACAACCTAAAGGCTACTCTGATATAAAAATTCAAATCCTTTGTTTTAAGGGAAAACAGATCTTTATGAAGAAAGTTTACTCTCAATAGCAAAGGTAATAACATTTGAACCAAAGACGACTTCGGTAGATGATGATTTGTAAAGGGATTTTTCTTTATATATACTTTAAAAAAATCTCAGAAAGAAGTTAATGCGATGACAAACATTCCCCAGAGAGACAGAAGTAATGGAATTTCAGCCGAGACACTGACCTGCTGGCAGTCCCGGCGGGTGCGGATGCTGCTGCTCCGGCGCGGGCGCTCCCTCACCGCAGGGCCGGTGCCAGGCAGAGCCGAGRGCCGGCCAGCCCCTGCCCCTCACTCCCTTCTTCTTCCAAGCACAGCGGGGCTGCTGCTCCCACCGTCCCAGGCAGCCAAACGCCGGCTTCGTGCGCCACAGCCCCCCGGCAGCCATGTGTGGCCTGGGCAGCGGGGCCTGCTGGGACGAGAGCCGATTGTCCCCAGGTGAGCAGACCCAAACCACAGGCTCTCTCAATTTACCCCATTAGTGTTACCCAGTGCCCCGTCCGGGCGCGGAGCACTGGGCACATTCCCGGGAAGCAGCTGTAAATGCKGGGAGACACCTGCAGGGGTTTCACCCAGGTGTTTTACACCTCGGGCTGGGTTTTCTCCACCTGTGACAGGGCAGGGGGACACGCACATCCTCCCCTTCTCCAGGCTGGCACCTCCCGGCCTTTGGGCCCTCACTGCTGAGGGCAGCTCTCAGGGAACCTTCTGGAAGCCCTGGGGGTGACAGTGGCTAGGGGCTCAAGAGACTTAATTAAAAAACAAAAACATATCTGAAAAATGAGGAASTCTGTTCACTGGTCCAATTTTGGAAATCTAGAATGACCTCCCTRGCAAGAAAACCAGCTGGTGTTGGGCTTATGATTCTGAAAAATGTTGTAATTGAATGTTTGTGTAATGCCATTAAACAAGGACGCAGACTCCTGCCCACAGCATGTAAACTGCAAATGTGATAACAGAACTCATCTCTTCCATCCAGTGTGCTGGGGGAAACACAGGGAAAAAAGAAAAAAAAAAAAACCAGATTAATCTTCGTGGGCTTTTCAGGAGTTGCTCTCTGCTGAGGATACAGTTGGGATGAGTTCATGTTAAACATGCCTGAACAGCAAACACCACCTAATTTCTTCTGGACAACAAGTAGCCATATAGTCCATACTGGTGCACCACAAATTTTAGGTGCAATTGAATTAAAAGCTGCCCTTATTCACTCATTAAAAGGATGTTAATAAGGCCATTCAGTCTGTACTTTAATTGTTAAAACCTGTATTAGGGAAAAATATTATAGTGGAGGTACAAAATCTACACAAAGTAGAGAATGAACTATTTTAAGTACCTGTTGAGAGTTCCAATTGATWCTTTACATCATGAGCAGCAGGTCCCAGATGTATACAAGAAGTATATATCTTGTCCCTTCCTTGGACTGTATAGCTTGCTATTTAACTTTTCTGAAAAGTAACCACAGCTAAAATCACTAACAGAGATAAATGATAGAAATGTAACAGTGGAAGTTCTGGGGCTTGGACATTAATGTTTTATTAAGGCTTTGAGACAGCACTAGTGACAGAATTAGGCAAACAGGGTGACAAACACAAATAAGCATGAAGAAAAGAAAGCCTTTATGGTTAAAAGGTCTCATGTGTAGTGGTTTTTTACTGAACTAGAACAAAGATTTATTTTCTCCCCCTTGCCCCCACCTAAAGAAAAGCAGCTTGACTTTCTTCTCCTGGATTCATATATAAAGGTGATGAAGCACTGTCACACTCACAAACTCTTCCTTTTGGCTTTTTGGCAAACAAGGGAAGAAAAAACTTTTCCTTCTCTCCATAGCATTTATTAGTTTGCTAAAGACATTGAACACAAAATATGAAGGATATTCATATTTCCAAATATGACACCCATATCCAAAGGACACAGAAATAATAGGCTAATAAGGACGGGAGCTTGTAAAATCTATGCCTACTCCACAAACAAATGCAACATTTTCAGATCTGGCAGCTGCATTTAGTAACAGAGATACAGATTTCCTGTAAATGCAAGCAGAGATAGACCATACATCTACATGCAGAATCGTGGTGATTTGACTGAGGGCTTGACTGCACTGGAATTATTCAAGAATGAAAGCATTCTTTCTGAATAACTATCTCATGCAGACATTTTTGTTCTAGAATACAAACTAAAATAAGGTAATTATGATGTGTGATAAGCTTCTCTATGCAGAATAACTTTGCAGGCCTGTGAATATTGTATTCAGATCCTGCCTCAGCATGATACAGTTTTCAAGTAAAATAATATCTTAAACTTGAATCTTTGAAAATTTCTTCATTCAAAATTCTGGGAATCCCTTCCAGGATTTTTTTTGTTGAAATTAATTTGTCTTAGTTTGATTGAGAACAGGTTTTAAATACATGAAATCACTGTGGATTTCCTRTACTTTTCCTACAAATTTCATGTAATCCAGAGTCTTACCTGAGCTCAAGCCTCTGAAATCTGGATTTATGTGTGGCTTGAACTCATGCCCTATCATTCTAGGGATATTCTGACTTGACAGTCTTCCCGTTATCAGTTCCACAGTTCCCTAGAGTGAGGATTCTTGGCCCTTCTGTTTATTTGTACCCAGACTCATTCTCTGTATGACACAGCACATCTTCCAGCTGCCTGTGCATCAGCAGTCTTTGGAGAGATGTGTCTATGAAGTGCTAGGAGGATGGAGAATCCCACATGAGTTGCARTTGCCTTATGGTGTGAATAGAGCAGAAAGTGTCATTTCAGGCGGGACAGCCACAAGTGTGGTCTGCAAAAGTTTGTAGAAGAAACAGCAAAAAATGTGATAAAAAAATTACTAGTCTTTAGCTTGAAAGAACTAAAAAACTCAGTATTGAATCCTGCATAATAAAGAGACCAAAGCAGTTCTAAAATATATCTATTTCCTATCTCTGTTGAAAGGACTATGAATGTCCTACCTTCTCCTTCCTCACCTCTCAATCAACATGGAAGTTCCAGTGAAAAATCTTTAACAGAAATGTGAATTTTAGACTTGAAAGGAATGGCCCAAGGCAGACCTAAGGAATATAGACCAATTGATCTATACATTAGAGGATTTTATGGAATGTGACTCAAAGAATCATGGTTTATGGTGTATCACAATATGAAATACCTTAGCTACATGAGGGAAGAAGACATTTCACTTCTTYGGCACCACTCTTCTTACATCGTAACCTCTAGCCCACCAAATTAAAATGAGCCCAGATGGCTACAAATCAGTGTTTTTAAAATCAGCTTATTATTTCTAGCTATCCTTGATTACTTAAAAGAAAAATCAAAGCCGGAATTATAGTACAACTGTGTATACACTTCTAYTGTATAACTTTGTCTTACTCCTATAATGCTAAATGTAGTTTCAGCAGTGCTATCTTTATGGCATAATCTGTGCTGTGTCACAGTGGGTTAAATTAAAGCTTAAATTAAGCAGTTCCTTAGTGTCTTGCACCACCGGTCTTTCGCTTTTMAGAAGGGAAAAATGGAGACAATGTCATTAGTACAATATAAGCACMATTTTAACATGTCTCCGCTACTAATTGTTAATGCTTGAGAATTTTCCAAAGAGGAAAAAGTAAAGGCTGAAGATTCTGTGCGGGTCAAGCATGGCCTGTTCTGTAGAGTCCCCTCCTGTAACTAATCTGCTAAGCAGACAGCAGCAATGGAAAATCCTTTTAGTTTAGGTGCTGTCCAGCTACAGAATTGCAAAACCTTAGGTACAGGGATTAGCATTATTTTAGGAATGATGGAGGGAAGCCTGCATCCAAGCCTTTGCTAATCTGAAAGAGCAGTAATGTGTCAGGCTTTTAGTCTGATCCTCTTGTGCAACAGTCACATCTGACAGAATTTTTGGGTTTAGGTGTCTTAAATCTACAATAATTACTAGTCTGTCTGTGAGTTAGTAAACTGGCTTGAAACAGCTTTTGGACAAGTGAATGATCAGAGATTAAGTAAAGAAATATTAATTACATAAAATTATCAACTTTTGGCCTTGCAAGCTGCTTAGTAGTAGAAGGACTTTTTCTGTCTTTCCAAGGATGAAAAAAACCCTTGTTCTTTCCTTGCTTTGTTAGGACTTTGCACCTTTCATAGGTCTGAGAGAAGGGCAATGTCACCAGGGCAGGGTCCTGGCTGTCCCAGTGAGGAAGCAGGGCAGGACCTTAGACAGCAGCTGGTATTCAATCAAGAGTTCAGACAATTAGACAAGTTTGTGGTGATGAGGCAGATCCAAGATCAAGCTGGCAGTCTATCTGCAGGTCAGGATCAGACCCAGTGGGTGCAGCTGGGGCCATGACCAGTTTCATGGTGACAAAGTGAGGCCAAGGCCATCAGCCYATGGGTCAGGCTTGGGATCAGTGGGGCTCATGTCCTTGGTCTTGCTGAGGCAGGGACTGAGGAAGATCCAGACCTTGTAGACAGAGGCGAGGGAGACCATGGGTGAAGTTGTTGAGTTGTGAGGGCTCTGACAACTACAGAGTAGAGCACTGTCACCAGCTCATGCCATGTTGACCATTCAAAACTCCTTAGAGATGCTAAGAATATTACCTTGTGATGTTTGAAGACTTCCTGGAAGTAAAACAGTCATCCCAGAGTTGTCATGTCCCTCCAAAAAGTGTTAGAGTTTTATCATTCCTATATATTATTGAAATCTGACATTCAAACCCAAGTTACTTTGCCAGTGAAGGAAGAGTGGAAAATGAAAATTGCCAACCTGCAGAGATCAATGTATAATTCTGCACATACCCAAAACTCAAACTTTAAGAAAATCATGCCAGGGGCAACTCTTTACAAAAGTTTCACTGCRACAACAACAAACAAACCAAAACAAAACAAAAAGTCAGGTCTTAGCTTTTTCTGAAACTTTTTTTCATTTAATATAGAACAAGCCTACTGACTGACATACATAGGCACTTATCTGAAGATAATGATTAGCCTTACTGCAGAAGGGTGGGAATTTTATGCTGTTCATAGAGTCTCTATTTGGATTCATCTAGGGTTATTCACTAGAAAATAATTATGGTATATAAAGGGGCTCTCTGCTTATAGTGAGTTTTTAAGGCACTTCAAAATGGCTTATTTTGTGTAAATAAACAAGAATTGGGAAATCTAAGGCTAGGTAGAGGTCAGATTTTGTTACTTAGGTTCTATTCCTAAAAGGCCTCTTCTTACAAATAGTACCTCATACAGAGTGCACAAAAATGAAAGTTTTAGTCAATTAAGTTTGTTTAAATGGCATTATAGGGGATAAGCCCAGACTGTTTCAGAAAGTGTTATCCTAGTGTTCAGAGACCTTGTACTTCGGCAGTCAGCCAGACTCTATCACCATGGATTCACAACAATCAAGGCCTTGACAAGTTTTATGTCTAAAGAAAACCAGTTAGTCAAWTAATGGTTAAAGACTTCAAAACATTTTTTTGTTAGTATGACACGGATTCAAAAGATAAAGACTAAGGAAATCTTTTCAAAAGTTTTCTGTTCTTTTCTCCAAATCTCCGGAGGAGGAGGAATGACAAAAAAAAAATCCAACCACAAATCCTGCTAGAACACATAATAGTTAACTAGTAGCCAATCGTTTAGAGTAACACTTCCATTAGCAATTGGTACATTTCCTCTAACACAGAAACTTTCAATGAATTTTACGGTTTCAGACTTCAGTCTTGTCTTTAATTGGATGTGGCCATTTAATTTTGAATGAAATAGTTTTTCTTTTATTGCATTCTGATACATGCCAGCTTTGACAGAGGAAGCCAGCAACATAATGCTYATATGGCATATTAAGAGCCACACTCTGTTGAGGCTTTGCACTTCAGAGACCCTAAATTCTACAAAATTTGTTCATTAAAGGGCTTGACTACAGCACTCTCAGTAATTGAAGGAGGCACAATTGCTTTTTTTCAAAACCTATTTTTGAACTCTATGAAGGGAGAAAATAACAAATTGTCTGCCCCAATCTCTCTTCATAGTCTTTAGCAAGCTCAATCAAACATAGCTGCCCTTATTGCAGGAGCTCCTCAATGAAATTTTGTGGCCCTGGTAAAGAAAATCAGACTGCAGAGATTTTGCTCATCCTGAAATCTAATATCTTGAAGAATTTCTTCAGAAACCGCATGGTTCTGATTCCTAAAGCTACTCAGAACTCATTGCTCTAAGTGCCATTGAGCAGGTTCTAAATCTTATAGTGAGGTTCACAATGGTCRTAATGCAAGTATGTGCATACACACTGCCTTGTAGATTTTCTTTGCTTGCAACTCTGACCCTTCTCAGCAGCCATTTGGATGCATTCTGGAACAGCCATACACTAGGGACGTGCCAATTCATAGGAATCTCTCAAAGAAAATGTGCACCTGGTACATGCCTGCACTACTCTGCTGACRTCAGCAAATTGTTTCGAGAACATGTATTGCTGAAAGAAAATTAAGTGATTTCACTTAGTGGCTTAAATTTGGGAAATTATCCTTCTTAGGATTAGTGTTCAAACAGAAAAATTCTAGCACACCACTGGGCTCAGTTTTCACTGAAATTCTGAAATCCAGTGAAGGTCTCATGAGCAGTGCTGGTTTCTAAAATAACAGGTTTTTTTGGAACCCAAGAGCTCCAGCTATGTAGACGACCTTGAATATACAATTTAGATATTCAAATRCAGTGACTGCATCTGTAGACCTTGTCTCAGCTTTAAGAATACTCTATGCAGAAGTATAAGATCCAAAGCCAGAGAAATAATGTATTAGCCTGTGTGAGTTTCAACACCAGCCTGGAGCATTCTTTGGCTTAAAGCTGCTCAGGATCTTTCTATTGTAGGCCAACATTTATTTTTCAAATTATTATTTTCAGGTTAGTTTGATTCCTTTAACAGTGAGGAAAACCTCTAACCTGCAGCAAAAACAGTTCTTCAGTGGCAAAATATTGTACATGTTTTCTTTTCTTCCACTCAGAGAATCAACTTCTGTTCCTTAATTGCATCCATTTGAATAATTTTAAACCCATATTTTACTTTTTCTCTTGTCCAAGTTCATTAATTGTTATACTTGAAGGCATCTGCAGAGAAGATTGATGAATCATCTTCCAGCAGCCATCAACTTTCCGAATGTATAAATTGTTTATTCAGGGTTCACTCATAGAGATCACACAGTATCTTCACTCATACCACGGTGGCAGCTTTATTAGTAAGGTAGCCCATACATGTTTCACGGTTGCCACCATGTTCAGAAAAACCTCGAAGCATCAACCAGGATTCATTATTTTTATTTAAATAGATTCCCCAATCATCACAGAGTCTAAGGAATAGTACAGGACAGACTGGGGACAACTTGTATGTGAATTAAGAAATTACATGTCCTTAGTGCTTTTCCCCATGTTAATAGAAACAATGGTTACTAAAGTTCAAGGAGATGACTTCAGCTATGCAGGTTAAAGGTGTCTTTCTCCACAAGACTACTATCAACYTGGCTGATAGCCTCTCCACCTCTTAGCACTAGCAAGGGATTTTTTTCTGTGCATAAATTACACTAAATTAACCATTCCTGGCAGGTCAGTGGTAAAATTATATACTTTTAGKGGAGCCAGAAGTTGGGATTTTCAAGGACATTTTTCCTTTTGTTTCATCAGGAATATCAGTGGAAGAGTGTGCACCCTGAAAAATTCTGCCCTTGAATTTTCGTTTTGGCTAGAAACCAAATTGCTTTCAAAAGGTGCAGCTCATCAAGAGAGGGAGCTTTTGTTTTGTTTAATTTCAAAGTTATAAAATATAAACCCATGAAACTGCAGAAATAACATTTCAGCCAACTTAAGCAGGGATGCAGTATATTGCCAAATTTTTCTGAAGCAATGAAGATTCAAAGYGTGGTTTCCTCTTTTTGCCTTTTCGTCACAGCAATTAAATAATTGTTTCGTGAAAAAAAAAAAACAAAAACTTATGCATTCCTCTGTTTTCAAGGATATGTTTTCATTAACTCAGGTCTAGAGCTATTTAGAAAACAGGAGAAAATGTTTATCACTGTTTTAATTTGATTAGTTGAAATGTTGCTGGAAAAATCAACACTTCAATGTGAAACATTTTCATTAATTTTACAAATGTCAACAGGGACTGGTTCTGCAAAAAGTCAGGGGTGGAGGATCTGTGCCCAGCAGCCACAATGTATTGGAAAACTAAWTCAGCTCAGTAAATCTGTCCCCAAACAGAACCAGATAGAAATGAGTTGCAAGCATTAGAGTTGCTCCCTCTCTCCAAATCCAAAGTATGAAATCTGAAAGAATCCCCTTTCCAGAATGTTTCATGCATCAGCCATTAAAAACAAAAAAAAAAAAAAAAAAAAAAAAAAAAAAAAAAAAAAAAAAAAAAGAGAAAAAAAAAAAAAAGAGAAAAAAGGCCTGGCTTTTCAAGATGTCTGACATTGGCCAACGAGACAAGCCAAGCCATGAATCATTTGTAAAAAATTTTAACTGTGGTCATTGCTGTAACGCTTGGAAATCCTTGGATGCTCTAGGCCTGTATATAYGTATATTTATACACATATAGTGGAGTACAGTTCCTCTTGGGGTTCCCACTTCTTCATCTGCCAGCTGAAATACCTTGAGGTGAGAGGGGAGTTTTGGTAAGGGAAAAAGGTTCACAAATCCACTGTAAAGTTCACAGTCACATTGGACCACATTATAACCCAGAGAATTCACATGTAAACAAACCTGATATGTTTCCACGAAATCCACTGAGAACAAACTTGGGGGGGTATTTAAAAAAAAAGGGGGAGGGAATAAAAACAACGAAAAGAAATTCCATTCTATTATAATAAAATACCCAACTTAAGCTAATTATTTAAGAATGCTCTTTAAAAAAACCCCAAAAAATTAATTAAAATTKAGCACATGAACCAAGACTTCATCAACTGTAGTTATCAAATTCAGCTGATAGTAAGCCACAAGCTCTGAAAGACCCCATTTGACTGATAAATGGACTATTTTTTTAATTTGCACAATAAAAATAGCAATATCATTTAATGTGAAATGTGAAAAATTTATTGCAACAAAGTCACTCTCACTCCCAAGCTGAGACTTTGGCCCTAGTCCTCCTCTCACTGAGACTGGTCTCCCARTACACCTGATTTACATGGTGTGAGTGTGCCTTTTTGTATACAAAATTTTAGCACACAGCAGTCTGTGATGGCTGATTACCAGCCTCCCTCTCTCCTTCTTTCCTTTATTACTGGGTTTATAATGAAAACGTTGACACAGCCTTAACTATGGCAACATTAGCATTTGCCATTATAATTAACAGATTCTTTTTTTTCCTTTGTGATTTACATGCATATAGTCTTCCCAGTGCAGTAATTACAGATGGTATAGCTTGTAACATATACTATCCCTGAACAACAAATRCATTCTTTTTAGAGTATGTCTCTGATAAATTTTATTTAAATATAAAAGGTAATGGGCAGAAAATGTAGTTTGCTTACAAGTTTCCTTTATGGTTGTTTGACTGTCACTTTTCTGCAGATTTAYGATWATCATTCTTGCAACAAAAACGTTTACTTCACTGTCTAAATAATAAGGTAATTTGTTACAGCTAATTACTCAAGTGCTTCCTTAATCTCAATTAAAAGATTCAGGCTGATTTTCTACATTCTGCAGCAGTATGTTCCAGAATATCTTGTTAATGTATTCCCAATCACATATTTGTTAAGGAATGCATGGTCCATGCAAAACTGAAATGCTAAAATACATAGCTGCAATCTTAAACAATGATTTATTGTGACATGGGATGTGGGACATTTCCACAGCTTTTGTGATTGCAGTAATGAAGCTGTAAACCAAATAGCATGAAATGAAGCAAGGCCTTACAATTTAATCAGCTCGTAAACAGATCTACTGCATCAAGCAAATGACATTATTATCCATCCGAAGTAAATCATGCTAATCTCAGGAGATAAAATCAACATCATTAATGGTCACATGTCATATTCATCAACACTAAACCATCCCTTTTGACAGATTAATCCTAACTACAGCTCCCACGATGTATGGTAATAGGGCTTGTAGCATACATTTCATTCAGCAGTAAGGCTAACCAGCACTCTTAGTCTGCTATTACAAATAATTTTTTTATTGATTTACATATTTTAAAATGCATTTAAGGTGAGGTACCATTAAAAATCCTGTCACTATCACATATTTCTTCCTCGCATTCTCAGCCTGTATTAATAGAAACTAGAAACTAAACACTGCATGCCATATAAATACTTTCTTTAACACACCGTTAGTGGTAATTAAAGAATTCTGCMTGTGTTTTTCATTCAGCAATGAAAATACTCACCCTTTTTAATAGGGTTTAAAGAACTATTGATACTATTATTCTAATATCTCATTTGTGGTGTACCAGAGCATAGTGCCCCTGGTCATGCATTGGGGCTCAGTCAAGCCAAGTAGGAACCTGAAGACTTCATTGTCCATTATCCCATCATTAATACAGCATCAAAAATCCAAAGATGCATTTWTGATATTCACTCTTCATTGCAGTTTATTGTGTTGTGCAGACTGGTTGTGTATTTCTGCTCTGACTCCAGCTCCTGAGTATTGCCTATTTGTTCCAAACACCAAATATATTTATTTATCATAGAACTGACCCTGTATGAATGCTTTTGAAAAGTGTCCACTATTCAAAGTGTCACTTTCCTTGAACAGGCACTGAATTATATTGACAGGCACATTATCAAGGGCTGCTGACTGACAGAATGAATGACTGCGGCTCCATGCCGCATTGCCAGTCATTGACTGAGTGGGTGCAAAAATTATCTACAACCTCTGGAGATCTAAAGGACTCTGARCTACAGCTAGAAAAGAAGATATATGCAAGTGATTTACTTGCACAGCATTTATCAACTTAGTACAAACATCTCGACTATTGCCCAAACTACTTCACTAATGCGGTAATTCATTAATGGTTTATTCTCTTTCCTGAAACTATTTTTTTAACATCCCTTTTATGCAATTATTAATGTCATGTTATTTAACATGTGTTTATGTTTCACCAGGGAAATGGTTGCGGTAATAATTTTAAAAGCAACCACTGCCCCCCTGCATTTGTTTCTAGGCCAGTGTGGGTTAAGATGCATCCTAGWAAGATTATGAGGGCAAGGCAAAAACATTATTAGACACTGCCTGTGGCTGATGCAAGTCTAGTTAAGAGAGAAGGCAAAATGCTTCCTGGACTGTGCTGGGGTTTTAGGAAGACACTAAACTAACCATAAAAGCATTTCATTTACTTGCCAAATTTATTTGCCAGATGTTTTTTTGATTGACATAATGGCAGCTTGAAGAAGTAGAGCACAAAATTCTACTTTATCTATTGACTAGGAAAAAAAAGGTAATAAAATGTTTCAATAAGTGCATTAATTTCAAAACCTCAAAGCACTAATGTCAAATTTACTGGAATCCACTGACCTTCAAATTGCTTTTAAAGATTTTATGACTTCGATTGTCACATTACTTACAAAGATTCCTCAAGAAATTKTTTTTTCCATCTACAGTGTATTTTTAATGTTGAGGTTGTGAAGACCTTCCCGTTTCTGCTACTGTCCTTTTTACTCTTACTTCTCCCATACTTGAAATTCTACATGACTAATTACTTAATCTTTGACAAGCTGCAGATATCTGTGGTGCTTATCAGTGATTGTGGTTCGAGGACTAAAAGAATCACTGATGAGGAGGAGCAAAAAACCCCCACCTTTCTTATAGGAATTTAGTGCTATTGCATAACATAGTGAGAGCACAGTGTCATTGAGCTAGTACACTCCTCCAAAACTCTGTCCTAGTACCTCCCAGACATGTCTGCTCTTCCCAGGTTTACTAATAAAGCCAAGATGAAAGCAATTTGTATTTTAAGGTGTATGGTTTAGGTAAGCAAAAGAAACAAACCTGTTTCTCAAGCAGTACAAGAAAAACTGGCAACAGRATTTCCTGGTGGTATAAGTGCATATAAAGTAGAAATTTCACCTACCTGTGCTCTTCCTTTGGTCTCATCCTTCTTCAACTTTTTTCTAAATGCTATTTCCTATGCCAGAGATAAAAAAAGATCAGTTTATTATTGCACCTTCATACACACAGAAGATTATGAAAGCATATATATTTTGATCTGTTTCTTAGCTGTTGACAGTGGAGTCAGAAAACTCTGGAAACACTTTTTTGTACTGTTTGGATTATAAAAGGGTCTTGAACACACAAACTTGAAAAGACTGATTGGTTCCAATCGATTAGCCATAGCTATCTTAAAACCACTTTTGAGCATATACAGACATTCACTAGCTCTTCATTTTAATGTGAAATTCTACTCTGAAAAGCAATCATCAAAACAACACCTTCATAATAAAAAACAAAAAAAAATAGGTGTGATGTATGCTCTTTTTAGCACCTAAGTTARCTTTCAGCTCTATGCAATACTCCGAGGGAACATGAGTATTCAAGGTCTGTGTTCTTAAGTGAAACCCAGTGGGAAGATGAAATAGYGTCTGGCCTTTGCCAATCTACATAGAGAGGCTGCTGGGAAGGAAAGGGTAGTCCTCTGTTCCCGTTTACTTTTGAACAGTCCCAATACACATAGTGACCAGTATCACTTCCTCCTGGCTTCACCTGCAGCAGGTAATGCACTGGCATTGGCTTGTCATTGGTCTTTTGACCAATCYAGTGAACTAGGCAAACACAAAAGTGTTGGTTCATTAGGTGCCATCTGAASTCTTGGGAGTCCTTGGGAAACGGTGTCTGAGCCACCAGGGTTAATTCATCACAAATTTCCTGAGGTAGTGCACGTCCTCCCTATCCCTTCCCATCCCCTGCCACGGGGGCATTCCACCTCTGTGGGACCATGTAGCCACAACCCAACCAAACCCAGATCAGTCTAACTTGCAGATGCCAGTGCATTCAACTTTGGTTGGGATATAAAGAAGTTTTTCTCTTGTAAATGGAAAACGTTTTGACTAAAAGCTGTCAAATTGCAGCAAGTAGTGAAGTCCACAAGCCTTTTTCTATGTCATTTTGTAGAGGGAAAGAAAAAAGCCTTCAAGGATATCATATGAGTCATGGCATTAGGTTTCCAGAAGGCTCTTTGGGATTCTTTTYGACCAAGAGTTTTCTAACATTGTTAGAGCAGGGGCTGTGTGAAACTCAGCAATTTTGACTGTCATGCTATTTTTCAGTTCCAGCTTTCATCACTTTGTGCCTTTTGGGTCTAACTTTGCCTCCACTTAAGTGGTTGTCAATGTAGAATAAATCACATGAAGAATACTTAGGGCCATGTTCTTTGCCCAGCCCCATAATAGAGGAAGGAACGAAATCCTCAGAAATAAAGGGATGTACTCTCCTTCCCAGTATGACTATTTAAATGCTGAARATGAGAAATATTTGTTTTCTCTAATACATACTAGATTCAAATCTGACAGGACTAGCAGACTTCSCTGCTTTTTAGAAAATTGGGGAAAAATCTGTGTCTTTTGAGCGCAGTGCATGAGTAGAACAGAGTAATAAAGAATGTATTGCACAATGTGTGAGTAGCTGCAGTACAAATTAATATATTGTGATGGGTTTAGGAGACAGAGGGGTGGCCAGAGCTGGATCTGGAACAGTCAAGCCAGTGATTCATGGCTTTCAGTAGTGAGGCCAATGATTCTTGAATTCCAGCCTCTGTAACCATGCCTTGCCATTCATTCTTTTACAAATGCAAAATATTGCAGACATTCTTTCTCTAAGGGACACATGCTAAAGGACATTGGGACTTATTAACAAACTGGAAAGTTAAGCACTTCTTTACACCTTAGGGCAGGAAATAAACTRGGATCTTAAAGTACATTTTTTAAAGAAAAAATATYGTGGCCCTATTCTGASTTGCTCTTACATAGGAAGCTCATGWAAGTGTGAAGACTCTAGAGAAGAGCCAGCTTCACAGTAGGAAAAGCTTATTTTGTTGTTATTAGCAGCCTGAGGTGTGCTGATCATTTTACTCCTGGTATTTTGCCATCTCTTAACAAGTATTGCCACAAAATGGCTCATGAAAAGGGGTTTTTGAATGSAGCTCAGTCATTTTGGCACAGATTCAAAGTCTGATCATAGGGAAATCATTTACTTTTCCAATTATGTGATCAAGGCACAACCCCAAGTACTGCAGAGTCTTCTCTTCCCATGTTAACCTAGCAGGAATGGCCAACTAATAAACAGAAGAAAGTGAGTGTTGGGTGAACTTTATAGTCAGAAATGGTATAAAAAAGTCTTCAGGCCACGTATTCCATTCATTATTTGCATGCTGCTCTTCCTGGAATCAGTTTTCAGAAATATATTTGAACAACAAACTACAGATATAAAAATTATAACTCCTCTTTTCAATAGTTCTCTTTAGAAGTGACATGTAACTGACCTGTCAGCTCCTATGCTTCACCTGGTAGTGGTTTAAGTCAACTCTAAAGAGGAAATCAATCTGATGTAAAGCTGAGCTAGACCTTTGCTAGACAAATCTCATTAAAACAGAAGCCTCAAACAAACAGAAGGCTTTCTCACCTACACACTTGCTCTTCAGATCTAATCCACACAATGGTCTGCTGGCCATGAACTCTTCACCCCCGTGGGAACTGAGAGTGATCTCCTTCACACTTCTTAACTTCAAAACATTGCTTTCATCCCTTCTTTGCTGCTTGATTCCTCTCTCCCTCTGATCACAGAAATCATCTCAGTAACTCTTACTCAATACTGGCAATCATTCCAGTGTTTCACAGAACCTCACAGCCATTACTGTTTACAGGACTGTATCCCACAGCTAGGCAGTTCTGGGCTGATCCTYGAGTCACTGAAGGCAGAAGAGATTTTGCCATCGATGGCAATGAGCAAATTTTGCAGGAAATTTTGTATTACATCCAGGTGTATTTTTTTATTAAATGTATTTTTCACTTAATCTAAATAACAAGTCATCAGTRCTATCCAATGGGTGTATTCTTTCYAACTTTGTTCAGTACAAAAAGCTTTTTCATTTATTATACTTTTGGTTCAAGTGCACAAAATTAAGTGGGGCAGTTAAAMCCAGGCAAATAATGTACCTGATGATTTACCAGATTTTATTTACATTATTATATAGCTATTAGATGTAATATTGTCTGCTCCTGTCACTCTCTCCAATGTGTTTGATGATTCAGGGAATAAATAAAACCCAGGGTTAGCAAATAAATGAGAGCAGAATTGGCAGCACACCAAGTCTGCTTTATTTGACTGAGAGAGAGATGTGTTACATGGCCTGTTTGTTTAAATTACGCCAAGAGTTGAGATACACCAGGTGTTGTAGACCATGGAATAGAGCTCTTAAAATGTTTGCAAAAACTAGCTTTCTATTTACTGGTTTGCCAGAATACAAACCCAGGTTTACACTGAGAAGTTGAAAAGAACAGGACTTTATGATACCATTTTGCTATTATTTTCACTATTTAAAGTTACAGCTATGTCTCACATGTKCTGACTATCCAGTCTCCCTGTGTGTCTGTCTTTACACTGGAATATGTAGTATAYGTAATTTTGTAAGATTATTTTAGTGACTATCTTATTCGTTCTGAAATACCATAAGATAGTTCTTTAATACAGATCAAGCCATACTATCTTTATTCAACTAAACCCCTTTCAAGTTCAGTAAATGGGAGATGGGTCTGAGAGATTTAAACTCTTTCAYCAGAGACAGATACATAGAGGTAGTTAAAAACAAGATCCTGATCTGTTCTTTTAGGATTGGTGTGGAAATACAGTGKCACAAAAAGACCTTAGTATGAAGGGTCTAGCACAAACTATACTTTAAAATTGTTACGTTTTCCTTAGGATCATACTGAAGATACATTCAGGGATTCATAACACAGATGGTTGGGCCACTACCTTTGTGCTTCTCTCCACAGAATCCTAGAAAGCAAGCAGAGTGGGGCAGGGCAGATGAGTGATCCTCACCCGCTTCATTGCAGAGYCAGCCAAGGCAGTTCAGCCTAGCACAGAAGATTGCTTGAAGTAATCCACTTAACTTTGCAGTGCTCTGGGACCAATAACCTTTGGCAAGGGAAGAGGTTAAACCAGCAGGAGTTTTGTCTTAAGCTAGTAAAGCAATTTCTGCAGTGAATGTCAGACCACAGCCTGAATCAGGTTCAAAACATACAGAGAGAGAGGASGGTGGGGGGAAGAAAGAAATGGGAGGGGGAGTAGTGGGCAAGGAGGACGGGGTGAGAGAAGCAGAGAGTACTCATTCCCGCTTTAACTCTATGATCTGTTTGCAGCACTCTRAGCAAAATAAAGGTGAATGCACGTGAGGCTTCTTCAAGCTTCACCCAGTCATTCTTTTGTTTTAGTGATTTTCTTCCCWGCCTTGAATAGAAAAAGATTACTTTTAAAAAACCAACTGCAGCAGCAGTGACATGAGTTATCTTCTAACCAAAGCACATTGTCTCAGATTCAGTTATCTCTGAGACTGCCTTTTTTTCCTGTATCTTCTAGTGGTTATAACTTACAACTGCCTGGAGTGCTTTTATTGTCCGTCTCAAACATCTTGATGGACAAAACATTGCTGCAGACTCTCTCTGGAACCCTCTCTCCTGAAGCCTGCCAAAATCCGCATTTCAGCATACACAGAACACACTGCAAATCTGCTTAAACTCACTTTGCATTTAGCAAGAGGATATTGAGATAGTCCCAGAGTAATGCCGRGAGGTTTGTGTTGATCTAATGAAGAAGATAATAATGCCATGCTTATATGGAAGCATGTACTTGTGTACACTGGCTAGTGTGGCTGAGTTGGGTTAAAGAAAGGACGTCTCTAGGATAAATTCCTAATTCTGGCAGAGCTGCATATAAAACTCCAACTGAATGTAGTGGGACCAGCATTATGTCTCTGGTTTTGTTTTTTTTTTTACTCAGTAGTTTACTCAGTAGTTTACTCAGTAGTTTATCCATTAATATATGTGAATGTCATCAGTTCCCAGTCTGTAGAAGAGACAGAGATTGCTATGGTACAAAGGAATACCCATGTCTTTTAACATAACTTTCCTCAAAAGTTTCTTGATAAGAGAGTGAAGAATTCATTCTTAAGCACAAGAACGCAGGATGGATTTTAAGTACAAAAACAAACTACTGCTTATCTCACTGCTGATTTTTTTTAAACCAATTTTAATGGTCTTGCGAACAAGATAGAGTCAATAGGTCTGATCTACCAATACATTACTCCATTTCTATGTCAATAMAACTCCATTGATTTTTGTGCTATTATGGCTGTGTAGAAATGAAATAACACAGTGTTGAATCAAACCTATTCAATGACTGATGGTCCTGTTCAGAAATCAGATGAATTAAGAGAAACAAAATATGTTGAGAGGAGATGATGTTCCAGATGTGCTGTAGTGGGAGGAAGGATCACACGTTATAACAAATGGGCTGGTTTCTATGATAGAACAYGTTTCACAGTGGAGAAATGATGTGAAATGTCAGGACAATATATGGTTTGTTTGAAAGCCTCGTCATTGTCTGAAAATAGCCTCTAGCTTATGTTTTTCCTCTTTGAGAGCTACTCTGATACCAATTCTGCATCTCTATTTCTTCACAGAATAAAGTTTGCTAAGCATGGGTTGCATAGGCAGGAAATTTGTTCCTTTGGAACTTGGGACAAAATAGATTTTTTTTATTATTATTTTTTTTGTCCCAGTAGGTTCTATGTTTCTGCTTATAGTGGTGAGGCAGAATATCAAATGCACTGTTTAATGGTGTTAACATGTTTGCACTGGTTACAAGGTTAATTTTCATAATTCTTTAAATGAGTGGCCTTCACCCTAAGATGAAAGCAAGCCTTATTCCGTTAAGCCCTCAGTTCACCCAAGTTACTAAAAAAATGGGGCTTCTGTATATTCCAAAGTTGAGTTCACATTAGCTAGCTGCTTGATTAAAGTAATATAAATGAAAACAAGAGTATTACTTTTCTCTAAAGAGGTGTTGTAGGCCACAATAAAACTGTGGGCTTAAACTGTGTTATATCACTTTAGGACAGAAGTCTCAAACATGAGAAAAATATATGTGATAAAATAAGACCAACATTGGTTTTGACCTAGTTTGAACAAAGGTGCAGAAAAATCAATGAGTCCTGGAGCAGCCTAAATGCTTTGTTAGCCTTTTACTACAACATTATATATTACATGCAAATAATGGCACAAATTTTATACTACTATTCATGTCAAGTGATTTCATTGAATCTATATTTTATATTTTACAGATCTTGAACAGCAACATTTTTCTTTTTAGTGCAAAGTTGCTCAAGGTTCACTGGAGACTCTTTYAAATTGCTGCTTTCAGAGAAATAACAATGTAAAATGACATTATGATGTATAGCACCCTTCTGAAGACTTGAACCAGTGCACCAGGAAGTCACTAAAACCTCTGGGAATGAAGCAATCTCCAGGGCACTATTGTCCAATTGTCCCAACTGGATCACTTTTAATTAGTTGCAATTAATTTCAAGTGACAGTGCACTGAAATATCTAATTGTAAAGCAGGAAAACACACTGGAATTTGGAAAATATCATTGTTGGGTAGGTTCTCTATTACAGAAGAGAGCTGGATCTGATTASTGCCTGCCTTAATCTATATAATTTTCATTAATTTGTTTCTATAATAAAGATAAGACATGCAACGATGTTGCTAAAGTAGTGACAGAGCACTTAAGCAGCTGACATGCATCAGGCTAACAAGCAGTCCATAKAATTATTATATTGAAGAAATCAGTATCTATCAACTTAACAGCTCACTGTGTTGTGGCTAAAATGGTTTAGGATTGTGGGTAAAACAGGCTACAAACTCTCTACAAACTCTCTACTCTACATTTTTGTCCCATTCTGTTCCAATAGGTTGGTCATTGCTGCAAGGGACTTAAAAGACCCAAGCTGAGACAGAGATTTCAGGAGATATCAAGAGAAACAGACATTTACCTCCTGTGCAGGTATGTTAGAAATCCTGCATTTGCCAGTGCTGGAGGCACCCCATGTGAGGGATTTTGCTACCAAGACATGAAACAATACCTGTGGCCACTCTAGAATTCAGGCAAGGGTAGCCTTACAGGAGTTACCTTGGCTCTGGCTGCCTTGGAATAAGCAACCTGCAGCAAATTCAGCACAGCTTGGGGGGTGAGGAACTGCTGGATCTTCTCCTTTCTGATCAGTGCAGAGCTCTAGTGAGTTCACACACAGGTTTGCTGTATCCTAAGGCTACAAGAAATGCATACCAGAGGAGTGGCTCTCTTTCCTTGTGTGTCTCCTTAGCACAATCAATTGGCACCAATGTGCCTGAGAGATACAGAKAGAAGTGCTATAGATCATATGTATCACATCACAGTCACTGAATTAGAATACTGATTCAGGCTTTTAAGTGTTTCGATTTTGTAGATATTCTCAGGCCATATCGATGACAAATTAAAACACTACATTTTCTAAACTTGACACCACTAGAGGAAAAATATGTCTATGAGGTCAAATGGGGCCAAATTTTCAATAAAGTTATTTTAATGACAGAACGTACCTCTACAATTCAAGAGGCAAAACAAACCTTCTCAAGTGAGCTTAATATGACTGAAAGAAGCTAAATCATCCTCTGAGCTAAAATCCCAAACTGACAACAAAATAGATAGGGAAAGACATGGTGTTCACCATTTTGTGTATCAGTGCTCTTCTATCACCAACAAGAGGGAAAAAGTCCTCCAAGAACCAGCGTGGGCCCATTCAGTCCTTACTAACTGCACTGGACTCGCCTGAAGGAGAAGGGATGTATCATGAGCTATTTGCTCCCTTCTCTGCCAGTTCCTCTGCATGTGAACTAGAATAACTAATTTGTTTCACAAACCAGCTTTCAGATAACAGCTACTGATACAGTCAAGTGTTAACTGCAGCAGAGGTGGTATAACATGGTCTTTGCGTAGTCTCCTCTCTTAAAAACACAATATTATTCTGTCCCTCTGTGATTAGTCTGCAATTTCACATATTTTTATTGATCAGGTTTTCCCAGTTTGGAATTCTGGTCATGAAGCTGATTGAGTYAGGGGGTCTGGAAGCTGTCTGAAAAAATAGTATATTTCTGAGCATTTATGTGTTCTTGTGTTAAGTGGGTCAGTCAGACATATTTTTTTCAGGAACATACAGCTGGAGGAACASTTTCATCACCATTTACCAAAAAATGCAAAATAGCAACCTGTATAATTCTCAAAAAGTAACCTGTTCTCACTCAAATAAGGCTTCTTTCATCAAACATGAATCATCTTTGTATAGCAAGAAATGTTTAGTTAGCCTGATGAAATCAAGGAATCTACTAATAATCAAATTATTCCATACTGACAGATCTGATAAGTAAAATACAAAAAAAAAATCCATTAAGATGAATTTCTCATTATATCCTGCATCTATCAAAAACATTTTTCTTTCTCCACTGAAAACACTCATATTTGTTCATGTAACAAAGGCAAAATGTTTGGAGTGACCAAATAAAAGTTAAGTCATGCATTTAAATTTTTTTTCAAAACAATTTCATCATTCTGTCTTATTTAGAGCCACCAAGGATCAAGTTCACTTTATGAGAGCATCTTGCTCCTCCACCTGCAGTCAGAGACTCCACTGCCAGCTGCACTGAGCAGTCTCCTGRGACTTTATACTAAGTCTAGGCCAGGCTTAGAAATGATGCAGTAAAAATCAAAAGCACCATGAACTGAAAGCTCAGCACAAAAGTCCCATGAAAAGCCAGGATCTGATCTAGAATAAAATTCTGATATTTTGGTACCCTGTCCAGGGTTCTCATTACTAGACAAATTGATCTTTAATGAGGAGCTGGACAGAATTGGACTGGGCTTCTTTTTACAGCACAACTTACATAATTGCTGCTGCATCGAAATGTCAGAAGTGATTTGATTTATTTCTTTATTTTTTGTTTTAACATTTTTGAGATCCTTTCCTCTTAGAGGGACTGAATCTTTCCATAGCTGAGAACCAATGTAAAGTGCAATAGGAGCGAGGATTATCTTATACATTCACAGCGAGACAGAAGGGAAAAACCACTCCACAGAACAATTTCTTTTTAGTAATATATATATATATATGTATATTTTACACATGAGATTACCCCAAATTACAGATGTGGAARTAGAAAAAGTAAGATAATCTGCCTGTCAACATGCTGGCTAGTGCATGAGTTTGTTTGGGTTATTTTTCTTTTTTTTTTTTGGTAGTTTCTTTTTTCCCCCCTTCTTTTTAGTTACTTGGCTTAATTAACAAGATTCAAAATAACAACATGGCCTTTGACAGTGTCCTATGCTTCACTATATTCAAGAGCATCTATTTTTGTTTGTATAATATCACAGCATAAATGGTGTCATCTTCTAACAGAGTGTGACAGGAGCTTAATTCCTGGTGCCTATGAATCAGGTCAAGAGCTGTGTTGATGACAGTGAGTTAGAGATTTACAGTAGACCAGACAAACTATAAAAACCTATGGTAGGGATTATGAGTTATCAAGATGTGCTGAGCTGGCACATGCTGCTAAGTCTGCGGTCAGCATTATCCAGGGAAGCTTCAGCGCCACAGCTGCACAGCACTCTATTACTACCAGTTAGCATCAGAGAGAGTATCAGCTGTGGAAAGACTTTAAAAAGGTTTGAAGGCAGGAGGATAAAGAAGGGAAATCAGGAGGAAAATGCATGACAAACAGTAACGTCTCCAGGACTGGCAACTCGTAAATCCAAAGGTTGCTAGCAAACAAACTGTACGTTCAGCACTTTAACAAAACCATTCAAGGAAATAACATCAACATCAAATTGAAAGCTTTCTATTCCCTTGTTCTGGCAGGAAATGCGAGGAAAGCAATAACTGGGGGAGGCTGCAGTTTTTCATGCAGTGATTCTTTGTTTGTTGCACATATCATCAACTGACTATTTGCAATGGAGGAAGGTGCCAGGTAGGAAAAGAGCTTCTTGTTCTGTCATGCTTTTCCTTGATGTCTAGTGATTCCTTTCTTGATTTTTAATATATATAAACGTTGCTTATGGCTCTACATATGCTTGCACAATAAAAGCATAATGGCAGATTAGCTTTTTTGAATCACTAGCTCTTCACAGACTACCATAGAGGTTAAGTCTGAGTTTCACTTTTTCAAAATTGACTGCATATCCCAGATAAGAGTCCAATTGAGAACTGAGATATATTTAACAATGATTTGTCACGCTTTCAGCAGTTTTCAGTCTTCCTAACTGCAACAGTGATGGAGCTTACTAAGGTCTTCCATACTCAAAATATTTTRTGCTTCATTTGAGTGATGGGTTCACTTTTCATTTAGGTTTCCCTTATCATCTAGATGATTTTGAAAATGATGGCCACAATGAAAACTTTTAGGTATCCCTGCATGCTCTCTTCTGCACAGACTTTAGAATGAGAAGCCTGCCATGAGTTGGCCATCACAGATTGCAGTTTGAAGTACCAGTGCTCTAATTTTCTTTCAGTGTCTTGGTCAAGGAAGTTAATAATACTGAAAGAGGTACAGAAAGTCAGAATAACATACTGGCTTTGCCAGATGAAAATAAAAATGTGGTCATAGTTTTTTAGAACAGACAGAACATTTGCCCTGTCAGCAGTGATCATCAGGAACATCCCCCCATCTACACAAATTCCCCTTTATCTCAATTGAGGTCAGTCCAACTTGCCTTTCAGCCTCTCAAGCAGTCAGATTCTACAAGAAAGAAGAGATTAAACCTTCCAGTGTGATAGGAGAGAAGACAGCTGGGTGCCACCTGCACATTAATACATCAACTTATGGTCTCAAATGTTCTCAAATCCATAACAAATAAAAGGGCTGCAAAGAACGTCACCCTGTAGAGCTTCCTATAACAAAGGGCCTACTAAAAAAAATCCTGTAACATTCTTTAAGATTTATTGGAAGGAAAAGAATTGCCTCAGCAAAGATCCACCATACCATTCCTACTGGATACCCAGGCAAGCCAAGAACATCTTGTAATTAATTGTACAAAAAGTACTTGAAAGATATAACAATTATGCATTTTGGTCTGAAATGAGCAAAGTATACATGACTTCCTAAAATAATTAAATGAACTGCATACATTTGTGCCTTGCAGTAAAATCTCCTTCAATTTCTGAGTTGGATTTCTGTCAGGACTACCACAAGATTGATACAAGGCAGCTGTACCAGCTGTTACCCATTGCAGAAGATGGATTTTTGAGGGTATATCCTGATCACCTGCTAGAGGTAAACCATGTTTTATAATTCTATAGAAAAGTGCTGAAAACTTGGTTAATGAGATATTGCCTTTTTTTACAGCCACATTGGGTAACTGCGATGTGTCTTTAGAAAAACGGTAACTGCTAGGTATCTCCAAAATCTGTTTGGAAGAATTAAAAAACACCCAAGAACTTTGATATATGTCCTAAAAACACACACACTTTCTCAGAATCTGCCTATTAAATGTTTACATTATGATCTGCAAAGCACACTGAAAGTCACCTACCACATGGAAAAGCAGGCTGTGTGTCTGCAAGAAAGATGCATAATGACCTGCCAGCAGTGATTCCAGTACCCAGGAATTTCTTAGTAGAAGACAGCCATATARCAAATGGTTTTATTTACCCCTTTTTGACGTTTTCAACATGCAGGAGGCTCTTTGAACTCAATGGCTACTAAGAAACACAGGCAYTTGACAAACAGATCCCCTCCCCCAAGTTTAAACAGTGATGCTCCTATTAACATACAGGTGTGTGGCCAAGTCAGCATTTGCCCTGAAAAGCAAGGTTAGTGATCACAGCAGATCATTACTGCCTATGAATACRTAACAGGCTACTA
Organism: Malurus melanocephalus; assembly: GCF_030028575.1. Classification (NCBI taxonomy): domain Eukaryota; kingdom Metazoa; phylum Chordata; class Aves; order Passeriformes; family Maluridae; genus Malurus; species Malurus melanocephalus. The sequence continues at coordinate 609,009 of NW_026623493.1, read as the reverse complement.
TTTTTAGATTGAGTGATGCCATAAGAACTGGAGTACACTCCTTGAGATAGCCAAAGAGAAAAAGTTGAGTAAACCATAGTTCTGTCAGAATTTCCTGTTTTCAAGCTACAAATGAATGTTGGACAGGTGTTTTCTCACGCTAAGCAAGTCCTTATTCTAGGATACAATTAATCCTGTAATATTAATGTGATTTTAAAAAAATTGGTGAACTGATTTAAGTTGGTATTACAACACATGACCAAGAGGAACTAACTCATGAACAGCACAACAATTTACATTTTAAAAATGGCAGTATATAAGTGAAATAAAATTATTGTTCATGAAACATTAGATTTTTTTAAACCATTATTTATCAAAATCATTGCATTTAGTAAAGCTAAAGGAAGAAATTTTAAATCCTACAGTCTGGTGGCACCACATATGGGAAAGTGGAAGCAAGAGGATTTTAATTTAAGACCAGGCACTTGAAAGCTGACTAAGAAATAGCAACAGACTCTATACATGTAAGAATTCAATTTTTAAAGCTTTACTTCTGCCATTCTTGCTCACCMTATTAGACCTTACAATTACAGTGGCTGCTCTGTTTTTCACCTCTAGGACAGAAGCAAAACAGGATTATGAAATGAATGCTTCCAGAACAGCCACTTGGTTTGGCTTCTGCTCGCTGAGCAAAGTATAACCTGAATCCCACAGCCCCTTCATGCCTTCTGTGCCAGAAAAGCTACCCAGGCTATCAGCACTGACACCTGCTTCTGACCCGAGCATGAACCATAAGCAATGATTTCTCTGCAGCTGCTCTGGGCCCAGAATGGCAGATGGAAGGCAGAAGAGATTGAACTGTAGAAGGAGCAGGGGTATAARGCATGGCCAGGAGTTTCACAGGGTCAGAGGAGATTATTCCCACAGTTCACATCCTGGAAACTAAGCCTAATATTGGGTCTCATCTCTTCTCCTGTCAGCAGGTCTCTGTGAAACTCCTAGATGAAGTTTGTGTCTAATTCCTTTCTAAGGACCAATACAGAGAGAGGTCAACAGCCCTTCTTTGGTGACCTCTTGACAATTTAAATGCTAGATGTCTGTGCACAGATCTAATAATCTAAAATCCTTTGAAAATAAGCTAGCAGTCRTGCTTTAAGTATTGCTTGCTTTAAATGTGAAACAATAAAGTAATATTTTAATAGGACTGTGTGCCAGTCRAGATTTAGGTAACAAAAACCAAACTAGTCACATAGCCTTATTTCAGTTCCTTTGTCATGTACACCATGAAGCACCCTATTTATTCCATAAAACTACTGAACTACTCAGACCACAGATCAGATGCTGTGGCCAGGTCAGGGCAGTCAATGAACCCGGTGTGTGCTAAGATTCTTACTTCATCTCTTACTCTAGCTAAAACTTGAAAAAAAAGCATTTATCGCTAATACCACTGAATACCACTGTTAAGAATTGGAGTTTATCTTTTTCTGCAGAAGAATATTTTTATGATGCTGAACAAGTCACTTTAAGACTTTAGAGGGAATCACCAGCTGTGTTATTCCTTGAGCTAAAAGTGATCAGCATGAAACATTAGCCARTTCAAACCGTACTTGTTATTGACTGCAGTTCCACTTTGAAATTTAGATCATTTATGTAAAAAGCTAAAGGAGGAAAGTCAAGATGTAAATATCTCAACATGGACATCTTGGAAAATTCTATCTTTTTTTTCTTTTTACTCTGCCAGAATTTTATGTGTATAAATGAAAAATAAAACAGAATTTGAAAAAGAAAATTCAGTGAYAGTTTTGAAGTAGTCTCTGCCATGTAGTGAATGCAAAATTTAARAGGTAAACAAATACCTTTCTTACTGAGTAGCAAGAGTCTAATGGAAATAACCATAAGGACTAAGCATAACATAGAGTTTTGGGTGTTGGGGGAGAAGGTAAGAACATTTTAGATGCTCTCTTTCCTGATTTAGAGAAACAACTCCTAGTGAGAACTCCTAGAGAAGTACMCAGAAATCCTAAGGAGGTAGGAGCTACCAAGCAACCTGTTGTTTTCTGTTCTGGCACTTCTTGATTCCAGACCTTAAGCTGGTTTACTGGTAGTGTTTTAATGGTTAAACTTGGTCTTGCAAAGATATTTCATTGTTTGTGAAAGGTATCTGTGCAAGGTGAGAAGGRAATCAAGATTGATGGTGATAATGTGTGTTATCCACCAAGCTCTGGGATGAAAGCAATTATCAGCTTCTCATGAGGCAGATGTTTGGTGATTCTAAGCTGCAGCATCACAGTGTGATATGGCAAGTTCMCACAAACAGCAGTCACATCTGGCTGCCAAGCCAGAAAATGTTTGCAGGGAGGAGCAGAACAGGCCTGGCCTCTGTGTTTTGGGCTCCRCAAGCAGACATTGCTAGGTTAAGCGCACACCAGCAGAATTTCTGACCTGCCTGTCAGCCAAAGGGAAAACAAACACAGCTAGAAGCCAGCATAAATGCCGTTGCCAGGAGAGATATTCTACTTCTATGAGAGGAAAATATGAAGAGATCAACCTATTTTGTACGTGGAAGGGGAATAACTTTATTCTTCCCTACAACAGTTATCTGGCAGGCAGAGTTCAGCAGATTCCAAACAAAGACACCAGACCCCGAGCTCACCAGAACTCAAATGGAGGAGATGCAGGTTTAACTAGGACTCCAATGAGAGACTTGAATCACAAGTCCAACCAGGCAGAAGAAGTGGCACTTGCAATTTGCTTGAAGCTGGCTTTGAATAAATGTGTTACAGTCCTGCACAGAACCTGTGCATCAATACTGGTGGAGGCTTTTTTAAGACTTCAGTCCAACTGTCTTGTGATCATTACAGGTGATTGGGCATTTTGAGCATAAGAGAGGAAAGTGGTTCCACACAGATAACTAAAAATCCTTGGCCTTTAGATATTAAATTTCCCTACTGTTTAAACATTGTATTATTCCCCAGATTAGGTCCTCAAATCTTTATGGCTGGTCCTGTTATATTTTACTTCAGTCTTTGGGGTTTGAAGTGAAGATAGTACCTTTATATRCAAAACTTATAAGTTTAGAACAGAGATGCTTATGCACACATAATTATAAAAATTCTACACAGGCATTTGGAGATTTGTAAAGACATTCCTTTAAAACTACTAATCTAAATAAAAGTACTAGTATCTATTCTTACCACTAACACTTAATTTTACATAATCATGTATCCAAAATGTATGATATACACAAACAGCAACATAAAACTTGCCATGTATTTAGAGAAATGTTAAAACTTTTTGCTTCAGAATAGGTGCTGAAAAAAATTACAATCTGGATTATTTCCTTGACATCTCATTTGCAGGACCACTGTTAGGTTGGCAGGGCTGTACTTATAAAGAAACATTTTCCATCTGCCATTCAACAAACACCAATTTCTCACTCTTTTTTTATAACCTAGCTATCAAAATTTACTGTAGAGTCTTAGTTTCCTCTCTGTGTTGCTATATTCCCTATGCACTGGGATTTTTAAAACAGACTGTGCTTTCTCTTGCCATATGAAAGAAAAAAAGAAAAAGATGTTCACTTTGGCTCATCTGCTRTGTTAATCACAACTGCTTGCAATGGATTGTTTTATGAATACTACTTTAGTGGTTTTGAAAGCTTTGTAAAATTTTTATGCTACATAAGCATGCTTTTGGATAGCCTGTCAGTCAATATACTAGAGCTTTGAATGGATTTTAATATAGCACATGCTGATTATATATCTAGTGCTTTACATTATATGATTACAAACAGCTTTGCTTCAAACAGATACAGGCTTCCTTTACCCCAGAAGCACAGCAATCGCCAGTTGGAAATACCAGCAGATAGATTTCAATTGGAAAGGACATTCCAAATCCATTTTAGTAAAAATATGAAATTGCAGCAGGAGAAAAATCCTGTGTTGAAACTATTTGGAAAATTCAGATGGGCATAGTGCTAGATCTCCAGCCTGGAACACAGAGAGTGTTACAATTAATACAGTCTTGTCAAAATACTCAGCTGGTGTAAGTCATTGTCACTGCATRGCTTTCAAAATAGCAATGTTGATTTACATCAGATGTGAACTGGGCCAGCTCTTTCTGAATTTGGGATCATCAGAAAGTTGATACATTGAGCAGCACAGACAGCCCCTCAACTACTGCAACAGGGGCTCARGGAGATGCAGTGTAAGGCTCCTCCTTACAGTTTTCCCCTGATGTCTGTCATCCAAATATTGATCCACACCTCAATCCAGTAAGAATAACAAGACTGCAAATTTTGCTGGTATGACAGGCTGATTTAATTAGACTAAGTGTTTTGGGGTTCTTTATAAGCTACACAAATATTAGCTATGCATTGTGTAAAAAAGTTTAAAAATCTCATAGTTATCTGTTAAGATTAAAGGGACAACTTCTTCCTYCTCTCTCTAAAGAAGGGCAGGTAGGCACAAATTCAATAGTTTTATCAGAGACAAGCTTCTTATTATATAAGAAGAGCCAGAGAGGCTTGGGACTGTAGACAGTATTGATATATGCCTTCCAGGAGCTTAACCAAAATATTAKTTTGTGTCCGCCATAAAACATAAAAAAATATTGATGGCTTTTTATAAACTTGATGTCAGCAGGGTATAATCAGAAAAGGAGAGAATGAWATGAAATATAGAAGATCTTTCTTCCTTTAATGAAGGCGGCTTGCATACCTTTATTTTAGAGATGAAAATCTAGTGTAATGCTTATTTGGTTAACTGGRCTTCAGCGTGTGGTTTAGTTGGAACATCTTTTTCCTAGCTTTAGTCTTACAGGAACAGTCTGTGGGACTGTAATGTCTTTTGAAGGGACAAATTGGCGAGCACAACTATTAGCTGGGTGACATCAAAGAGCATTAATCTTCTGTTCTATAGCAAGGCCAAGACCACATTAGTGCATTTCACCCAGTCATTATTAAGACTGTAGCCCAAGGGTGTAATAAATGTTTTATGGCATGCAAACCAAGGTAATGGAATGCAAATTCCATAATACATCCATACATTTATTTTCTAATAGAGTAAATGATGATGTATTTTATGTTAGAAGAGCTCTGAATGACAACACAAGTTCAGAAATTCAGAATTGAAGATAAATATCGCCCTTACTTGGTTTGGGRCAGCTGTGTGAGACAAGAGGAAGAGATGTCTGCCCTGTTAGAAATTACCTAGTAAAAAAGCTTTAAGAGCAAATGTTTTCATCTTCTTCTTTAATGTAAATCTCTTTCTGGGAAGGTGGATGTAGTTATCTTACATTTTTATTTCTAATTACATTTCCCTCTTTGAATACTAATGGATTATTTTGCTTATATTTGCCTTAGAAATATATGGGAACATTAATGTATGAGATTTTATAGGTATCAGGGCAGGCATTTTCCCAGCAGAACTTAAGTTATGYTTTATTATATTGTATTCAGAATCTGAGGGATTAAGAATTCTTCCTGAGGTAAAACAGTTTAAGTAACCTAAACAATAATAGAAATATATATCAGTGTTCTTGTTACTTTAGCCTATCAAACTACACTGCAGAGGTTCCAGTAGTCACAGCACTGCTTGACTGGATTAGAGTGTGAAGCCTCTGTAAGCCATTTTATCTGCCCCTAAGAAATGTTTTCATTTCATTCTTACCTTATTTCCTGATGATGCACAGTGCTTTTGATCCCATCTAATAGACAGTTTCATGTTCATTCATTGCTGTTTCTCATACCRAAAGAGTAAATTGTGTTACAGAGTGCAGCCTAAGTACACACTCAGGACTGATAAGTTCTAAGACTGTAAAAAGCCTCATAACTGAGGAGAATGGACAGAGGAAGGCTCTCAGTGACAGCTGCACAGCAAAGTCTGCATCCTGCACAGCCAGAACAATACAGTAATTCATAASAGGAAAACAAATCTGTTTGAGTACTGTCCTCTCAATCCTTATTCTCCAGGGTAATATCTTTCCTGTGTCATTCATAAGGCAGAAGGTTTGTCTGTGTGGAGTAAAAGTTAATGACAAGGACATCAAAGTATCTTAGGCCCTCACATAATTTTTCATGGAAGCAAGTTGCCTTGATGACCCTGGATCATCTGTAGGATCTGCTTCCGAGTCACATTCCTGGCTGAAAGCGTTTATAGTATGATTCAAAACATACAAGAATTACTGGAAAGATTCCCACTGACTCCACTGGTCCTTAGATCAGGCCTTTTATAGAAATATAATATTTAATATATCCCTGCCAGTGKTTTTTTCCCTTGAGTGAAAGTTTATAAGCGAATAACTTAAAGGGGGAACTGCATCCCTGCCATTACCAGAGCTCCCCATAGCTGCACCTGGGARCCTCACTCTGTGTATGGAAAGAGCCCCTTTGTCCCAGTTCTCCCAATCACTGGGGCATTCAAGCATTATTTCTATGGTGACTGAGGATTTCCAGGTGAGGGAAACCTTTTCTGCCAAAGGGAAAGAAAGAGAACATAACTTTTAAGGGATCCTTGAGTAATACCAGTACTGATTGAGAAGGCACAATTAATTCCTGTGCTGTGGTTCTTGCTGTGGTTGCCAGAATCCCACTGGGGTGACAGTGCCCTTGTTTAGGCTTCATGGCCCAGAATTGCTAGCAGGGAGTGAGAACAGCAAAGACAGGCAAAACCATACAGAAAATACTCTGAACAAAACAAGCCATGGCATTTAATTTCAATAGAGCAAAGAAAGAAAAACCTGCTGTTCACGCACAGCCTGCAGTGTTGCTCAGATAATGTTTCTTTTAGCATACAAGAAACTTAGACCTGCTACTTTGCAGTAGAGAAAGGAAGCCAAAAGAAGAACCATACACTGTGGCACATCTCTCTTACCTAGTTGTGACAAACATGCCTCCAGAGCAAGACATGCAGTTGTTCTTAACTTTGGGAAGCACAAGAAGGAAAGAAGATTCCTTCTCGAGATGTAATATGCCAGACTCACTAGCTGCCAGTTATGACAACAATCTCTGAAACACTGAAACAGCSCAATTGTAGTTTTATGTTTCTTTACAATTGTAATAAATGTGAAAGCCCACCTAGATTATGTTTGTGCCCTGAATCCTAGGCAGAAAGCTCAGGCTATGAGATTACCTAGAATACCTGACTGAAGTCCCTGCTTTCTACACTTTTAGGATTCAGGGACACTTGCAGGCTGGGATTGGAAGTATGGTGAGTCWTATGGTACTGCGCCATGGAGCTCTCATCAAACATCAGGGGGTATAGAAAATTTTTATCTGCAGTGTCCTCTATTACTTGACATGACTAATTCCTCCTTATATTTTACTAATAAGAATTACAAAATAATGTAGAATAACCACCTAATATTTTAAATCTTAAAATAGTGATATAGATGTCATTTATGTAACTGAGCAACAATTTTTACTGTATTCTTCTCGAGAAAAGGACCAGAAACAGCAGGCTTAGACACAGTTTGTCAGTATTAGTAATTTAGGTCTGACTAGTAAATGAAACAACTTCAGTAACAAAAAGGCTGAAAGCTGTAATGAATGAAACCATAAAAAATAAAAATCAATGTTCACCTGGCATTTAATATCTAAATTGAACAATTAAAATAGTCTTTGGCATGATGTAAGCACTCACTATCACAACATAGGATTTATTAAATATCTGATAAGGAGTGAGAACCTTTGAAGACAGCTTTAGAAAGCACTTAAATTTACAGCATGCTTTTGTAAGATTTTTTAAAATAATTGCTGTAAAACATGATGCTAACTTAGTAGTTATAAACCTGTCTACCATATAAATTAAYTAACAGGTGGAATCTCATTGGTATATCCATAAAAGAAAATTTGATTTTATTTACTCTTTAGAACATAGCATTTTGCTTAAAAAAACATGAAGCAGACTGAGGTAAATTGTATTGCACTTATTTTTTGAACTTGTAATAAAAAAGGGGGGAATCTGGACAATACTGAAAAATAGTAAGAAGCCCACTTCTAACTTATCCTGATTTGGATTTTTTTTCTGATGAGAAAATCAAATTTGACCAACTTAAAAAGTCCTTCAGTTTATTTGTATTTTACTGTGGAATTTAATTTGCAAACACTGACTATATTAATCATTGATTCATCAGCTCATTGCAATGACAGTTAGCATTAAACTCTGCTAAGTGATGTATTAAACTCACAGCTTTCTAGGTGTAAAAACTAAAGTGAAGCTCAGCCACATGTGTGCTCCTTCCCCGCCCCTTTATTCTGGGAATGAGGGGCCTTTTATTTTCTRTTTCCTGATGAATGATTAAGGTGAACATGAGGCTTCCTTCATGTACCACCACAATTTAAAATTCGATACATAGCACTTACTCATGAGTGTAACTGCTGAAGAGAGAGGGAATAACAATCAAAGGCATTCTTTCTACTGCTCCACTTTCATTTGCACTTCTCTGAGCAAAGCACAGGAGCCAGCACAGCTGTTGAGGAGGTAACAAAAAGGCAGAAAGATGAAATGACACCATACTGAAGAATGCTATTGCTAATAGCAAATCAGTGGGGTGTGATTGTTATTTTTATGGGTTTATGGAAGAAAAAATTAATTTGTATATACAGTGCAGAGGTGTAACATGGCTGGGTTTATTGGCATTGTGATCTTAAAAGCCACGTACTAGAACTTTCTACCAAATCACCATATAACAAAAGACAATTCTGTTTATCATTTCTCCATGCATTGATTAGTTCAACTGTTACCAGCATTAATATGCCATATATCCCCTAAATGCTAACGAATTGCATCATTCTTTCTATCAGTCTGAATATATAGTAATGTACAAATGTGGAATGGGAAAGACATGCTTTACAGTTTTCCCTTAAGCTAATTGCTTGCCTGTAAAATGAAGACACCACTGAGTCTGGGCTAAGAYCTTTTATATAGTGGTATATTAAGGGACAGCAAGAGATTCAGCACATTTCCGGTATGCTGCTTCATTGCCTATATAATATAGAGAAGTTCAAGTGATTCCAGACTTTTTAAAGGCTTTCATTTCRCCAGAAGATCTCTCTCTGCTTTTCACTTAGAAAATCAGGAACAAGGTTTTTTTTTTTAGTCTCACAGCTTTGGGATAACTTATTCAAAATTTTATTTTATCATCATATTAACCTCTTCTGGAAAAGGCTAAAATAGAAAATACAGTTACAATTTAACATTTTTCTGGTAGAACAGAGTGATGTGGATGGTGGTGACACACACGTCACTTCTGCGACTGCAAGTAATAAAGTGAAGATCTRTTTTTCAAGACAATTAATTTCTCTATACCACCCAGAGAAGAGCTACATTTGTATCTTTAAGCAGCAAACAAACTATCAGGGTTAGGTCTACAACAAAGAAATAAAGAGACAAGGGCTGCAGGACTGTAGGACAACACAGATACACTTTGCTAGGTGTTATTGATAACACCCATGCTCTGACTTATGAATACAGGTACATGATTACAATAAATCATCAGTTGTCCAATACAGTGAAGATGAGCAAAAAAGGAGAAACTATTTTGGGATGGGTAAGTCAATGTTTGGTCACAAATGCTAGTGAGATGTTGCACTAACCAGTAATCCTGTACTTAATTCACTGATTTGGCTGAGACCAGCAAATTCCTTTTCACAAGGAATCACAAGGTGGAAACTCAGTTATTTGGATACTTGCACAATATTTTTCAATTTATTCCAGATTTCCACTCCCAAACATTTTAATCTCTAAACGCCTCCTTTATTTCTGGGCAATATAGATGGGTGAGGAGGGTGGAGAAAAGTTATTTTCCAGAGTCACATTATAATTTAAAGGGAAGGGGCAAAAGAAGTTTTCTGCCAGAGATGGTGTATGAGACCTCAGASTGGACTTCTAAACTGTTCCTCACCCAATTGACTGGCACCCAGAATTCTGTTAAAATTGATTTTAATCCAAATTTCTGCTGTACTGATGGTTGGCTCAAGGCAGAAGAAAACTAACTGATGAAAAACCATGATGAACTATTTCCTGGCCAAAGCCATTATTTTTAACAYGTCCTTAGACACAATCCTAGACTAGCTGGATACAGTGACCATAAATGCAGCAGATGAATTGAAGCTAAAATCCTCAAAGTTTACTTTAAAACRTAAGAGTCCCTCTATTGCGTAATTTTTATTACAAGCTCAACGCAAGTAGTTGAATAATGGACTTTTTCACAATCAAAAAGACTAGATGTCTGTTTAGGGGAAGACTGTTCAGCAGAAGTTGATAAAATCTCCCAAAAACAAATCCCAAATTTACTTTTGGTAGGGGTTCAACATCCAGTAGTTTCATTGCCTTAAAATTTTGTGTGGTCTAACAAAGTACAAATTTTGGTGTATATATCTCTATAGAAGTAAAAAAAAAAATCCCCTCACTTTTGTTGTCATTCCCTCCAGAAGAGGTGCATGCTTTCAGCTGATGTATTTACAAGTCATCAACACAAGAATTAGAAAGCTGTGACTGTGGCTCAACTGCAGGTTATAGAGAGATTCTGCTGSCTATCAGCACATTCCTTCATAATGTATGTATTTTGAAATAAGAAGCAGGATGGGCAGGCTTCTCCACGGTACTGGAATATTAGGATTCATTCCTTTCYTTTCTAGTCCCAGTGCACTGAGACACTGCACTGAAAAATACAGGTCAAATCCCAACCAATGGCTCTCTCTGAGCCATTGCTGTGTTTGGAGAAGCTACATCTAGGGAAAATTGGGTCCATGTGTTTATTTGGAACATTCTAAAGAAAAGGCAGGCTGCAGCAAAAAGTGGTTAAAACTATTCATTTAGAAGCATTTTCCCCTTCTGAGTCACTAACAAACCCTAATAAATATGTCCTYTATTAAACTAGTACCTGTTAAATGCTGTCTTGCACAGCTGACATCCTGACAAATGTGATGACTGCCAATTCCACTGTGCTCTTGCAAAAAGTTCTGAGCAAATTCCAGTCTGAGGAATTCCATTACATGTACCCCAGATTCCCTGCTGAGTTTTAGCTGAAAAAAATTGCATCTTATATAGTGAGCTTATAAGGGTTAGCTAGCTCACAAGGGACTATTTTTTGTCATTACTGTGAGGAATGATTCACTCATACAYCCTTATGCCTGGAAACAATTGCTCATGGAAGGACTTTTATCTGTACATACATCAAAAAGTTAAGGAGTCGTATCCCAGTGGAGTCAGCTGATGGCTCAGATCCTACCTTGCAAATGATTTTCCAGAATTTCTAGGGTATGCTAGGCACACAACAAATTAAATAGGCATTTAGCCCACTGTGAGGCTGTTCAGTGACTGTACAGGAACAGAATGACTAAGCAYTCAGAGAGCAACAGCAATAAGTGTTGGCATGGTTTGGAACTGTTGTCAGTGCAACAGCATTTGCAAAYATCTCTTTTTTTGCAGGCTGATTACAACACCTGCTTTCCATTAATACCCACACACAGCAAACCAGAGGAAGTGAAAATGACCAAGGATTTTTTAGTAGCATAACACCAGTTTAATCTTAGCATGCAACTGCCATGGAAATTGGTGCCTCCACATCTCCTAGAAGCTTTCAGACCTGCAAACTTTACCCAYTGCTCCCTCTGAACTGACAGTTTGCATCCCTGGTCCTTCTCACACCATGGTCCCRAGAGCTCTCTCTGTACCTTCACCTTTAAACTTGATCCTGACTTGCTGGCAAAATGCACTTTCATATATGGAATTAGATTCACTTGCGAGTTCAGGACCAGCAGAATATAGTCTTTGTATGGATCTCCTGGACAGAAATCAAAGCCATTTTYTAAAATTTGGCTAAGTTCACTAAGTGAAGTAGCCTTAAACTGGGCAGAACATTTTAAGTTCTCACTACAGAGAATCCAATTTCCTTGGAAGAGGTTGATCAGAAGAATCTGGTCAGAAGAATCTGGAAACAACCTACCCAGCTGTAATTCTGATGCAATGGCTCTGCAAGAGAATGCCACGTAGTTAGACAAATCTGGATACTGCTAATCTCTTTTTTTTTTTTTTTTTTTTTTTTTTTCCCAGTGATGGTGTAATTAGCTCTGTTATCCTCTCATTTTAGAATGGGCTTTTGAAAAGCTCAATCTTGACCCTTAATACATGAAAGATACATTTGGGAAAGAGTCACTCCCCTTTATAGGTTTAGTTTCTAATTTTGTCATTTTTTTACGAGAAGAAACCTATCAAATTGATTTCTAAACATATTCTAAGCTGTCCAGACAATGCAAAAATATTTATTGCCCATAGAGAAAATATTAATTGTAGATGGATATAGTTATCTTCACATACCATAGTAGTCCAGCACATTGTTTACAAACAAMAGTAAAGGCTAATTTAAAAATTTGTTCCTAATCATTCTTCAGGTGATTGGTAGGTATGAGAAGCTTTATTGTTTTGGTAAGCTATTTTATGCCTTATAGTGCAGGTTCTTGTAAATTTATATTTCAGATTTAGCATTTCTAAATTTTACAGCATCCATGACACACAATCACCGATTGTACTCCGATCTCACTCTTCAGATATCTTTATGTTATGTTCTCAAGTGATAAATATTTCTACCTAGCTGCAGATGTTGTAATTTGAAAAATGAAGATTTGCAAGTAAGGAGAAACTGGAAAAAATTAATATTAATAAACTGCACAGAAAGATAAAATGATAAMTACTATATGGCTCAGATCCATGAGAAGAGCAGGGCATCAATTTGTAATGGGCAAATAATTCATAACAAGTAACATATTCAATACATTTCATCTTTTTTTGTATTCTAGCAAATTGCACACTAGCAGATAGTGATTTTCTCTAATTTACTCGTAATTCACATTTTCCAACTATGTACTTTCTGTAGAGTTATTTGTCTTAAATAGTTGGTTTCAATGTATTCCATAGTAAAAGATATCATAACAAAAAAGAACTGACTTCAGAGCAATTTTGAATTTATATTTTAAATGAGTCTTTTATTTCCTGACTGGATAGGTGTAACTCTTAAAGTTCTGTTTTCTGATCTAAATTTTCATGCTTATGGGCTTCTTTACTTTCAAGAAACATTCCCTATAGCTAATTAAAATATTCTGCTAGCTCATTGACTTCAGTAACTCTAGAAGGTGACTAGAAAAGTAGCAAAAAACCCACAAGCAAAATGAAAATATCTGGGAAGCAAAAAAGGAATTGATACTCAACAGGGAGTCACAGCAGTTTTTAAGTATGCCATGAAGTAGTATTTATCAAGAGCTTCAAGACAGTCAATGCATTCAATAACTTTCTACATTAGCTAGTAAATGAGATGGGCAAGAAAAGAGAGGTCCCTCCTGCAATGTGGGCCTGAAAAACACATATGCACGAGTGAGGAAAAGGTTTCCTTTTGTGTTCTTCTCTATAATATTATGGACCATCTAGGTTTTTGTCTGCATCGATGCGGCCTTCTTGGGGTAATCAAAACAAACAGAAAGCCAGAACTATACTGAAAATGCATAGCTGGGAGAAATATCTTYTTTATGGAGACTTGAAAGTCCAAGGAAATATCTTAGTATCTTTATGTGAATGATGTTCAGTCTTTTCTGAACTCAACTAACTCCATTACCATTAAAAGAAATCAAAAGCTCTTCCCCATTCACTTGCCTTATTCACTCAGAGTAATGAGGCAGGATGCCTAGTGTGACCACTCCAGCTGCATGCAGTGCCCTAGACACCTCTTGGCAATCCTGACTCTGGCTTCAGCAAGGGACAAGACACCACGAGTGAGTCCTCAGCCTGTGGCACTTGGGGGAAAGCATTCAAGAGGAGAAGGACAACTTTGTGCACAGTTGCAATGATGTTTTGACWGCTCTGTGTGTTTGTGTTTAACTGATCCTGCATTCACATATGCATTGCTGTGGGAGAACTGTCTGATTTTACAATGGAAAGAGGAGGCTGTTTTTAGCTTTTGAAGAGGACTCAGCCCACTTCACAGTGGAAGAGGGGAAGAGTCACAGAGCCATCTTTCAGCAGAGCTCAGACACTGCTTGAAGAAGTAATATGCAGTGACATGAACCTGGCTCCAGCAGGAAGCATCAGCAGTTTGTCCCTACACTTACTTGCACTGCCACAGAGGGGAATTCTTTCCAGTATGACACAGTAGTCTACTGCAAGCATTTATCTTAAGAGCTGCACATTTTTAAGTACCGTTGCTCTTTCTAAATTAGAGTTCTACTTTTGATAAGCAACAGAAGGATATGCCTGCCTTTAATAAATGCATATCACAAAAGTCTACAGAAGATCATGCAAGCTCTGACATGCCCAGGTGGAGGCTTATGAATACATTGGCTATCAAACCTCTGTCTCAATTACAGTGTGTGTGAAAGATTGGTATCAAAATTCAGACAGCTTTGTCATTTATTCATATGGTCTTAGTAAGGACTTGTTGGCTCAGATCTATTTTGTTATCTGCAGTTCTTTTTTTTAGTTAATGAATATGTTGTTGAACCCATGAGTGTCTTTCCAGTAAGAGCAGAATTTTTACTTGAGCTCTCAAGGACTGCAATAGCAACCAGCAAGAAACCTTTTTAAAAGRAAAGTAAAATACTGTTGGATAGGGCAGAACTGCTCCTCTTCAATGTCTGTACCAGTATAGCTGCCTCTAGAACCTGTCCTGTCTTAAGGCTCAGTCTTCTGCAGTTCCTTCATRTATTGCAGTCTTAGAATAAGAGACATCTTATTTATAGTTCTGGCTTAGACCTCAGAGTACCTCAAGTATATTCAAGTTGTCCCTAACCTCACTGGCAGGTGTTCTAACATCTCTAGCCATATCCTGCAGGTGCTATGAGTCATACAAGCTTATTCAAAAAGTAAATGATTTGTGGGAATTTCCATAAGAATATAGTTACATYTACCATGAATACTGCAATACAATTACATACACTTGGACACTTTTGGGAAGTCAAAGTCAAAATAAGTAGCTATTCTCGTATAAAACTTGCCATACCACAGTCCCRTTTATTCAACCCTCCATAGACTTTATATGTATGTTACTTTATATGTATGTTCACCATAACACATAACCACATTTTGCTAATTTTTCACCCAAAATTAACCACGTGGTGCCAAAACACAGTMAGAAGAATCATTTGAAAAGGCATGAGTAAACTCAGAACTATCCTATCTCTAATTTTATGAAAGTAATGAATAATAGTGAAGAATGAAATTTTGTTCTGTTAGAGTTCTGTAGGCAAAACTGATTCTGCTGCCCTCAGATAAAGAGCAGTATTATTTGTTTTGAACATGTTGCTGGGAGCAACAACATTTCATGCTGCAGCAAAGGAAGAGTACATTGCATGAAAAGACATTTTTTTTCCTTTTCTCTCAGAGTGTGAAATAGAAGTGGAAGTCTAGGGTGTGGGAAGATTTAAGGAACCTAGAAGAAAAACTTGTTTTCTCACTTACCTTTTCAYCACTTCCCTAAATAGCCTTTTATCCATACTAGCTCATTCCAATCTGCTGGGACCTGATTTTGTAGGACTTTGTGCTACAGTACAAGTGCAGATACTGTGAGCCTGGGCTCTGATGGCTCTGATTTAGCTTGTGAAGCGTACATGATCTGCTACCCAACCCATTGCCCTCAGCCCCAGCTCTCCTCAACAATTTTCCCACATCCAGCCCCTTCCTGCAAGCCTGAGCAGCAGTAATGTATTTTAAATACAAATATTGAAAAAAGATGACAAGATAATCTACCATATACATTAATCATGCCAATGAGGTTTCCATTTGACTTTCATGTCCCATGACATGATTTTTGCAACYCTCCTTTCAGGCTAAGGTAAGCTTTTCAGATTCAGATAATCTTTCTGACCATCAAGGCCCCTACACCTTGCAGTTTGCTGTTCACCAAGACACACTTTGTCTCAAAGTGAGAGTTAAGATGAGATGGTGCCCTTCAAAAAAAGTTTCAAGGAACAGTGGGAAGAGATCAAGATGATGAACACAGTAGCAATTTATATATATATATATATATATATATATATATATATTTTTAAGTAATTAATTACACCTGTCACAGTGTATGTAGCCTGGTAGCTAGTTTGTGTCTAATTAAACCAATACAGCTCATCAAAGGCTGTTAGTTTTCCATTTTTATGCCTCTCTCTTTTTTTTTTCTCAATTGGAATCACCTCCATCTCCAAATGWCATTAGGAATTGATGGGTGTGAGTTTTCCCATGCTTACTTGGACATGTTTCAAATGATTTATGAATAAATTAAGTTCCCCACACACGAAGTCCCATTGCTTAAGAAATCTCAGTGTACTTCTGGAAACAATCCTGGCTGGATGGGAAGATGAAACTGATTATTTAATAGAAGTTTTCCAACTCTCCCGGTTTTTTACCCTGTGGCACAATGCTTTGAACTGGACAACTTCAGAAGTTTAATGAAATTTATCCTACTTATATCATGACTAAATCTAGATCTTCAACAAGAAAGCAGTATGTTGTTCATGAGCAATACCTTTTGCCTTTAAAGGCTAGTCAAAGTGTTTTTCAGACATGGCTTCAAGAGGGAATGAAAAGAATATAGGATTAGAATAAATCAAACAGTAGTGCTTCCAAATTGGAGCCAATTTTTTTCCTAGTCTGTACTCAAGAAAAATTCACCATGATGTAAATGGCAGATTTGCTTGGTGAGACGAGCTGACTGGCCTGTGCATGGAAAAAACAACCAACAGTTTCAATATTTAAGGGTGTCTTTTCACCACAAAGACAGCTTAGAAGACAGATTTAACATTTGACAGACATAAAAAGGAAGGTTTTATGGACAATTCTGTAAGAACAAACACTCATTATTGAGTTAGTTAGTAAATAATAATGATAACAGCATCAGACTGGTGACTGCCATCAATGAGTAACGAGCTTATGCTCTTTGTGTATTTATTATTAGATTTTCTGTGCTCATCAGAAATTGAGTGTAGCTTTGTTCACTACATATATCTTCATATTGCAATCAATATAATGGCACACTTTTCATAGACATCAGACTTTAATATTAATTTGCTCTTATTTATACATCACAGAAAGACACAGAACATCTTCACTTCTATGATAAAGCCTTCATTCAAAATAAAGTATGGTTATATCATCACTGGGGTTAAGAAGATTTTATGTTTACTACTCAAAAGATTAATGGGTCACTCAAGCATTTACATTCTCATACATTTTTATGACAGAGCTATGAAGTAAATTTGATGTATGYTCAGAAGAGAATGATAGGTTTAAATGTCTAACAGCTGCTCTTTTGAATTTCAGCAATGTTTTAAGTGTTGCTACCATTTAGCACTTCCACTKCTCACTGCAATTTACTGTTTGCCTGCATTAGTTATTTGTGTTTGCACAGGAAGACAAAGGGAAAGAATTAGGTGCAACGTAGAAACAGTTTTACTTCCTTTAAGCCACCTGAACCTAATCAATCTTATGGCAAGCACTGCCCAGGAAAAAAAACAACACTTTCCAGGGTGTTTATTGAAAGAATTCACTGAAAAAGCATCTTAGGCTGTGTGCCCAAATACACACCCTTTCCTGGATCTCATGTGAAGCTTATTCCATGCTTTGAAATGCATTTAATATCCCCTATATCGCAAAACCAGTTTTGATGAGTAAACAACGCAGAGGGGGGCTGATTCCAGCAAAACAGCGCATTGAAATTGCATGGAGTAGGGAGTGGCAGTAGCAGCAGGAAGTTCTGGTCTTTTAGCTCCAATCAACTGAAACGGCTTCAAATGCTGCTGTAGCCTTTTCCTATGTGACACATACAAYACTAAATGCAATGCACTGGGTACACTTCACTTAAGACAAGACTGTTTAACACAGCAGGGAAACACGGTTCTCTAATCACCCCCTACCACGACCCAGAGCCCAAACAGGGGCAATTAAATAAGAAAGATCAGAATGTCACTACAGGCAAGAACAAGCTGTGTCAGGGGACAGGGCAGTCATCATTAGGGACCACACAGATCTGCTTCCACTTGCTTTTGTGACTCCTTACTCCATATAKAGCATCAGTTGTTTCATGACTACCTGTAGACTATAGCAGGCCTCCCAGTGAATACAGGAAGAGTGGATACAGCAGGCAGCTGGGGATGCTCTATAAAAGCTTTCTCTAGCCCATTCTGTACTGCATCGACTCAGTTCTGTGATGAAGTTACATGTGTGCCCACACATTCTCATTTGTCCCCATTTTGAAGAGGGCTTAGYTCACCCCTGAGTCAGGGTTTCACAACTGCCTCATTATGTGAGCAAGCAAAAGACAACTACACTGAATTCCAAAAGCAGCCAATAAATCTTTCAGAAGCCTAATTTTATTTTAGGAATGATGCCTCAGGCAAGACTTGTGTGGCTTGGAAAGGGAAAATGTTAAAAACATTTGCAAAAGTTCTGTAAACCTGGTTTAGCCAGTTTCTCCTCTGTGTTATATTATTCTGAAGAGACTTAAAGCTTAATGGTTCCATCAASTTAGGAAATAGAAAGAATACTTTGTCACTTACAGAAGGCACAGGGGGGGCTCTCGTTACGTCTAAGGTTATCACTGCAACACACATTTCACAGTCAACTTTCTGACTGCCTGGAGGAATATACCATGGAATTTAGTCAAACAAGGCTCCAACAGAATCCCAAAAATTACAAGGCAGAGTTCATTAGCCACGCCACCATCACTTTCTGGTCATGCAGAACAGAAAACATAATCCTGATAAATATTGACGATGCACCTTGCTGGGTTGGTTCTAACCTTTCCAACAAGGTTTTTGCTATTCCAAGCCACATTTTTCAACTCAGTGACATCCTCTAGTCTAAAGACAGTCTGTAGAAAAGCAGTTATAACAATTAGCTTTAGACCCTGGCACCTCACAGCACCTCCAATCCTTCAGTATCTGGTCCACCACTAGAAATCCACAAGAAGAATCCTGTGCATTATTAGAGGCAATCTGTGTCTAGGTATCATGTCTCAGTGCAAGGCACTTTGCCATGTGGGAAGAAAGGTAGAAATGGACTTGCAAACTCTGCAGCAAGTCTTAATATTTTGAAGATGCGAGAAAAAAATTAAAGGGGAAAGAGGGAAAAACCAAAACCTAAGAGAATACTTTTCATGATATGGAAACTAAAGGAGGGTGGAGTAGATAGTGTATTRATCTTTTTTTAAGTGATGTGTATCTGAGTCCAGCCACATAAGCAGCCAYCCAAAAATCTATGAAATTTGAAGAAGAAAAGGAGAAAAAGTCTTGTGARTTTTAGATATTTCAGCGGTGTGAGAGCCAGCTGACTCAGGTGTGCAGAGTGAAGTAACTCACAACTACAGAACAGAAGTAAAACAAAAGAAGAGCCCATCATGATCTGGATGCTGGCTAAGCAAAGCTTTGAAATAATCCACACAGTGGGGAAAAATGAGAAAACATGCAGAAAAAGTTTATGCCTATCCAGGGCAGACAAGCTGACTTCTGAAGACATTCTGAGTAAAGCATAGAAAAATTTGATCATTGAAATTATTGGTCACTTTGTCTAAATTCATTGTCCCTTGTTTCCCTGTGCTTGAGGCTTCTGCTGTAAAGAGTGAGGCTCATATTGGTTTTCCACTTTTCTCATATACTGATGAATGATTTCAAAGCATTTATTTGGACTCAAGACCTGTCAGCAGAAAYACAAATTCTTAGGTTATTCAGTATATGGCATTATGTCTAAGGAATAACTCACTCCAACACAAAAATTTGGAAAATCATCTTCCCTAAGTTTTTMAAAATGCTCCAACCAAGCTTTTCCACACAAATATCTTCCAGAAGAGATTAATTTCCATAACGAATTATTAAATAATTATAAGTTAGGTTGACATTAATTTCCATTAATGTGAATTTGAAAGAAAAATTTCTCAATATCAGTTTTAAACAATTTCATTTCCAGGGTCAGATTCAGAATTTTTTTTACTTAAACCCTAATTATGCAGGCAACTGTCCCTGAAATTAATTTTAAAAATATATAAAAAGCCCTAATCACAAATTTGTATTATTATTTCTATTCAGTAAATCAGAAACAGCCTCTCATTATAATAATGATATTGTTTAGCATTATTTTCTTCTGTACATAGATTAGTTGCCCAATTTCTCCAAACATGCTTCATTATGACTAATAAAAACYCCAGATAAATAAGTGTAGATACACAAATTAGGAAAAATATAATGTTATTAATGTTATTTTAATTTATACTCCCAAGAAAACTTACAGCAAGGTATAAATTTACTTGCTGAAGAAAATAAATGAAAAGATAATTAAACTCTAATTAAAATTACACTCTGATGTACAGATGCAAGGATGAACAATTCCAGCTAGAGCATCATTAACCGTGTATGCTAACATTTGTTTGTACTTACAGTTAGGCATGAAKTTATTTTAAAAACCCCCAAGACCTCATTTCAGTATCCAAACACATGCTTAGTGCCCCCTAAAGATGGTGTGTTTAAGTGCTCAATAGCAGCAGTTTATCCACACGTTTGAGATCCAGCCCAAGTGAGTGCTTTGCCAAATTGAAGTCAAAATGTGACTCAGTCACAGGCTTAGTTTGAGCTTCTGTGCTGCATGAGGGGCAGAGTGGGGAGATGTGGAACCAGAGTGCCTCGTTTTTCATAATTTCGTATCAGGGCTGTGAATTGTGTCAGTCCTTGAACTCCTAGGGCAGAAGTGGGAGGATTTAGCTCTAGAAGGTAGACAGACACAGCAAGAGTGTGTCTCACCCACAGCTTGTCAGCCAGCAGAACTAAACTGATAGATAGGCACTTAAAAGCAGAGGTGGGATCAAGATGTAAAGCACAGCACACTGAGATCACAGTGTCAGCACTCTGCATGCAAATATGTAGTGCCTGCAACTGATACCGTGCCACGCACAGCTGCAATTCTTTGTGCATTTCTTTACAAGAGCACACCACAGCTAATCCTGCACACCAATTGCCTATGCAAAACAAACATGCAAAGTGAATGCATATCTGGATATATATAAAGGTCAAAAACATAGTGCCATACAATATTTTTTGAATGTAATGAGTCACTGAAGAGCCACAAGTAGAGGGCAGAAGTTCTTCTTCAAGTGTGTCGAGATCTACCCCTACCACAGTCTTTCTCATCTACTTAATCTGAAGGTGACCAAGTAAGGATTGGGAACATCCACATTCTCTTTGASGTCTTCAGACACTACAGATGGTCCTTATACCCTACAGCACCCTAGCAAACTAGCCTAGGCCAAATAGCTCAGTTGAAGCTCTTCTCTCTCCCTTCATTACCCCAACTATGTTTTTTGGTTTCCATGTTTCATAGTACCCTTTTGTTTGCCTTAAAGACGACTGACAGATCAGTTAAGAAACGGCAATACCTGCCTCTGTAAGCAAAGAGAAGGAGGGATTGAGTAAACATGTACTCTTCTGCACTTTGTAGAGTTGGAAATGTATTTCCAAAAGACATGAAATGAAATTCACTAATTTCAACATCCAACACAATCTCTTGATGACTCTRGAATAGCTGGGGTGAATCATCTAAGCGGTAAGGGAGATTTAGCTTTGTTCTAAATTGCTCTGAAGTTTGTGTCACACTTTGCAACTGCAAAGTGAAAAKGAGCTGGTTCTAAAACCCTGCAAGTCAGAACTATTTGGTTTTACATTCCCTTCCCTAGGCTGGTATGATGCAAAGATAYTGATCAATCTAAAATTACTCACTAATTTTTATATGCTTCTGAATAGTCTTTATAGAATTAGAAACCTAAGACATTTAATCTAGTTACAATGAGTTCCTTGTTGTCAGCAGCTATTTATATGCTTATGTTTTCACCATTATCTACACGAAACATTTTCAATCATAAGAACAGGCAGCATTCATTTTGGGTTTTGGCCTTCTGTTTCTCATACCTCACTGATTATCCTGACCTGCCTTTAGACTAGCAGCACCATACTTGTACATTTTTCACTTTGGGAAAGATGACTCCTTTGGAGCCTATGGAAGGAACACCATGGGAAAAAATACAAAACACTCCAGACTCARGGCTTCAGCTTTCATACTGTGGGCAGCATTAAAGACTGGATTACATAGGTAGAAAATGTACTAAGAGACATCTCTGACTGACTTGAATTAATTCTTACAGAGAAGGAAAATCTATGTTACAGTCCTTTCTAGAAGCCTTCACAGGAAATGAATATTTTTGGAAGCCTCTAGAAAAAGCATTTTAAAATATTACTGTACTTCCATTGAAATGAATGATACAAAAACCTGTTGACCTCAGGAACATGACTTCAATGTCTGTAAATAAAAAATAACTGTAGAAAGTTATACAATATAACTGATGCCATTTTTCCTTTAATGCAATGAAAGTAATATGTCCACACTATATTTTAAGGAAACTCTTCTGCAACTGTTTCTTCCCATTGTACTATCTTTTGTCTCATTTCTAGTCCTCTCAATAACAAAAAAAAACTTCTAGAGTATGCCTAAATATTTATTTGTTTCAGGCTAGAAAGAATTGAACATCAACTATTCTGCTTTATCTTCTCCTCCCAAGTTATGGTTATTCTGATTTACAAAGCTAGTTCATCAAAGATTACAACAGCAGAAACTTCTTCTGAGCACACATGCTGTGAAATAGTAATAAAAGGAGGCTCAGGCAGAGCTAACACACAGAACACAGAGCAGATGCATCAAATGCGTAAGAAGAATATCCATAGTAGGAAAAGGCTCTCCAAAAGGTGCCAGTGCTCTTTGGCCCTTTAAAGACTCTGGGCCACAGTCTGGCCCCTGYTCTCCACATCTTGTACCATTATTTTGCTAAGTTCAGTCCAACAGCATACCCGGCTGTTAAAGAAAAGCTCAAGTAGTCCCAGGGTAGACCCTGTGGTGAGGAGGGGAAAAGGGCAAGGCAGGCTGCAGTTAGCAAAGCTGTGCTTCAGCAGGAGGACTGGGGGACAGCACCAGCAGCTCTTGAGACCCTTGCACAATCCTGCATTTGGAAGACGGGACAGTGGCTCAGAGCACTTTGAAATCCATGTCTTTTCTGACCTGTCCTGGGAAGCAGATGGAGCTTGGGTGGTAAACCTTTATTTTGATTCTCATTCCTGACACATGAAAATGTTTTCTGCTAGTTGCCTTAAAGAAAAGCAAAAAGAAATGAAAGCAGACACAAGCTTTTCTAGCATTATTTGTTAATATTTTTTGGCAGCTGTACATATACTACTCTCTTGCTGTGACCATAATCGAAGCCTAATGTTGCTCCCAAGGAATGCTGTGGCAGTATTCCCACTGACTGCACTGCAAGCAGATTTGGGGCCTTTGTTTGGTCAAAGCTGTTCCAGATGGAGTCCAGAGGATTCCCACCCGGCATTCCAGTTGTAAAGAATGAYTCTGCCTTTCTCTTCCAAAAGGAGTTTTCTGGCTTTAGGTATAGTTGACCTGTTAGGATCAACAGAGGAAACGGCTCATGCCATTGTGCAGGATCACCCCTTGGGAGAAAAGGGTAATGCCATGTTTTATTACCTGCATACCTATCTAATCAATGTTAAGGTAGTTATATTCAGAGTAATTCAGTTTCATGTTGTATATATTGAAAGGATTTCTGCTGGTCACAGGAATGTAGCTGCTTCTAGGAYAGAAATATAATTATAGTACACCAATGCAGCAGATTTTTGAAGGATATGAACACATAAATCCTGGTACTGGTATACATACCACATCAAATCATACCAGGAGTATAATGCAGGAAAAATGTAAGTTACCCCAAAAGGAAATCTTACAATCACAAAAAGGAAAATTCTTTAGTTCTTTTGGGATMTTTCATGGTAAAAAAATTGGTTAGAAACTTACAGTTGCGTCACACTTCATAAAGTACTAATATTTTATGTCATTAGTAGTGAACTATTAGCCTAGCAAGAATTTTTGGGACCAGATGAATTGGGACCAGTTGTCAGATGTGCAGAAACAGCAAGTTCTCTGGTACTTTCTATTTCAAAAATCACTGGTCACTTCTGAAAATTTAGGCTTCTATTATCATTATATATTAGTTTGAAACAAAACTTTCCCTCCCTTGACTTTGTTAGTAACTCACTGCTGATCTATGGCTCTAATTCTGTAAGCAAGCTGATGCCTGTTCATGCAAGTAGGACTTCCAAGCAAAGACTGCACATTTAGGCGAGGAGAAAAATAACCACCCAAGTTACCACAATACCCAGCTTGAAATTTTGGTCCAAAGCATTTGATTTAACAATACCATAAAGCATTGCCAAGCTCTCAATTCAGATGAGAAGATTGACCAAATCATGCGTAGAAGTTTTTCAAATCCATTCTTACTCAGAAACTTCCAGGATTAGAAACTAAACTTTGTCCTCCCTTACGTTACGTGGCTGAGCCTGTGCAGGCCCAAAGCCAAGCACCCTGATTAGTATTCCAGTGAGGAACACACCCGTGAAGAATCCATTGGCACAAGGCACCTGCATGCTTAGATGGAAGATTTCTTGATGGGGATGGGTGCTTTTACAGGACACTGATATCTGTGGTACATGCTGCAATCAACAGTTTGAGAATGTGTTTCATAAATCCAGGTTTTCTAGTCCTGGTCAATTTAGGCTTAGAAACCAGATTGACCTCTAACACATAAGGATGTCCAAACACTGTTAATGTTTGTGAAGAATAATTATGCTAAAATGTAACCCTTGAGTTAAATTTCATTATGGCATGCATTGAGGAAGAATCATTCATACCAAGCAAATTATTTGGGCATTCCTGTAACACATCTAATACTCTTGTGCATTGAATCAACACTCTGAAAAAAACCAGCAGTTCTGACCAATTATGTAGAGAGGAAAGCCAAACAATTAATATACAGGCTTTACTTTCTCTTGAATAGTTGCAGATGTACCTGTTTGCAGAGGTGCTGCATTGGCTTGGTTACTTTACAAGACTAGAAAATACATGTAAGCTTACAAAAGCTGACAGACAGCAGGGGTTGTGGGAGGGGAACAACTTTATTTTTCTACATTCACTATTATTCACTCAAATAGGGTTGTTTGCTTGTTTCTTAGTATCTTGGGAGCAATGATTAAAAAMAAATCCAACAATATTTTCTTGTAAGGTTCTGAAGCAAATAGTCTTCCTTTGACTTCACCAGACAATTGACTGCACACTGAGTAAAGTTGGTGATTGCCTCCAAGTGACACAGCAGTGAACCAGACTTTGCAACCAAGAAGTAGAAATAACTGTAATGCCTTATGAGCTTCCAAAACCTGTCCAAAAGTTTTGCCTCTGTTAACGCACATCTCAATCTGAYGAAAGACAGGAAAGGAGCAAAAAAATCACACATAAGGTATGTGATGCTTTGTGTTCAGCRGGTAAATTTGTGTGACATTTTCTCCCTTCCGTTTTCTCAGTGAATGAGTGAAAGCTTGTGCATGTTTGTCAGACTGGCCCTCCATTAAATGTCTCTTCATGGAAATAAGGGGATATTTATGCACAGTGACTAATGAATGGATGCATTCCAGCATCTGCTATTGTGTATTTCCTGTAAAGTCATTTATTATTCTAACAAACACAGTGTTCTTGGGTTGATGCTTAAGATTAATGAGGCATTTACTCCTATTCAAGAAACAAGTTCAGAAGACACATTTTCTCCCATTCAGCTGTGCTGATAGTTTAATTAATGCCATTAATACATATAAGTCACCAAGAACTGTTTTATGGTAACACCAAGGGAAGCTGGCAAAGCAAGAGAATTTCAGAGGTAAAGCTACAACATAACACTTCCCTTTGTTTCCAGGTAGTGCAGGATTCTCCAGACAGTGATGATCTTACATACTACATGAGTAACAAAACCCCAAGATGTAATGAGCTGACGTAATGACAGAATATCAGTCTCAACTCTGCTTGTGTGGGCTTAGTCAAATCCTTAATGTGATTTCATTACAAATTTATTTTTATGTAGATTCATGTCATATATTCCCCCCACCATAGTATTAGAGCGAAAAAGAAAAAAAAATGCTTTCTTATTGAAATGTAAGAGTTGATACTGTAGACCATAACCAATGCTATGGTCTATGGTTTTAAGATATATTAGGGAAACTTTTCAAAGTGTGTACTGTTTCACTGACACAACAGGAGGAATGTAATGGCTCTTTCAGTGCTCCTACCRTTTCTTTGCTCAAATTTCTGCATGGTGCCTTTTTTAGTTAGGGATGCCTAAYTGCCAGACCTACTTAGGCCTGGACAGAAAGCTTGGTGTGAACTGGAATGTCACTGGGTTCACATTTCAGAAACAGAGAACTGGAAAGCAAGGAGTGAGCATGGAAATATGCAAGTGTCAAGGAGGGGATAGAAAACAAAAATATGAGAAGGTAGCACTGAACAGGGCTTCACAACCCCAGTCCCAGAAGAAAACAACACATAAAGGTACACCACTCAGGCATCAAAACACAAGCTTTCTCACTCTGAAGCCTTATCTAGAGCTAAATTTTTAATCATAAAGTTATGACTGGGTTAACCTCCTCCCTGTTGCCACCYAAAGTGATCGCCTAATGATCTCCACAGATGCACTGAATATGCACAAGAAGCACCATGAAGACATCATTCTTACTGAAATAGAATAGTGGTGCAAGGACAAAATCTGTTGGTGATTCAGAGAAGTAAATRCAATAACGTGCAGCCACATTAGAGCTATAGACAGCTGCTTGCTGARCTTCAAGAGATGGAGTTCTGGTTTAATTTGTCTGAGCCTCCTAATGACAAACTTTCTTTGCTCACTTTCAGTTTTTATCTCAAGGACTGGTAACAGCAAAAGAAACTAACACAACAATAAAACCCCAAACCAAACAGGCTTTCAACATTATTTTAACTCYCCAAACAAGAGAAAAAAAGCAAATCAAAGCACAACTGTTACTGCTCATAGAGGAGCACTAGATCTCAGTGYACCCAGGCTGCTGGCAGTGCTGTGCAGTGCTTTGTCACCACACAGCTTGGCCACTTGAGCTAACACTTTCTAAAAGCCACTCCCAGTCRGCAGTAGACAGCTCCAGGTACAGGGATTGATGTCGAGTTTGGTATAGTGCCTGGTAGAAAAAGGAACTCCTGGAGAGTTCCATAGACAAAAGCCCATTACCTGCTCTGAGTGTTACTGCAATTCCTTAAGTAAATCAACAAAGCCCAATAGGATTAAAGGGAGACCTTGAGGAAGACATTTCGGTCTCCAAGAAATATTTCTAAAACCTAACCTTTGACAAAACAGTTTTGCTCCTAGTGAAAATTCAGCRATTAACAACAGAAGAGTGTATGAACATATTTGTTACTTATAAAAACACCTCCTCACCCCTCATCCCAGCCAGAAGCTCTGAAATGGCCATAATATTGCAATAAACATCTCAATGTGAATCAGTGATGCTATCAACAGGTGAAAGGACATGCTGTGGACAGTTAGGGAGTAAGACCTGCTAGACAGGCATCATGCATACAGACATCACCCRATTCCACATCTTCTGCCCTGAAAATAAAATATAACACATAATCTAATTCTCAGTGTAATTAAAGACAACAAACCTATTATTTACATTTACTAATCCAAATTGTAAGATGTTTGATCAACAGCCTCCAGAACTGTAGTATTTTTTTCCTGCAAGGGTTTCCTAGTGCTTAGCCTGCAGCTGTTAGCATTGGATTTCAAGACACACTATGCTAAACTGTAGTAGGCATGTGAAAGGACTTTCATTCCTCATTAGCCGCGCATAAGAAAGGATTGTAACTTTTAAAAAGAACTAAGCAGCTTTGTAAAAAACTTGAATTTCGCTCTAACAAAAATCATACTTGTTAAAACTTTTTTTTTATTCCCAGCTGAACTATGCTTCAACTCAAAGCAAATAAAGTCATCAGTTGACTCCATTCTATTAGAGGACAGCATTTAGAGAGAGAGAGGGGAAAAAAGGAAATAAAAAAAAGAGTCCAATAGGTCTTTGAACAGTGGTCCCTTGTCTGTCACATCAAGACATGGCTTCTACTTCACACACTATTGACCATGAAAAGCAATCTTGCGACTTTTGAAGCCCCATCACAAAAAAAAAAAAAAAAAGAGTGCGAGAGAAAACTTTTCTTAAAATGTCAAGGATGGGGGCCTGACTGCTCTCATCTCCTATGATTAATGACTTGTGGCCTTATTGTGTAGGGGCTGCTAATTAGCTTCAGACTGATTAAGGCTGCAGAATGCAAAATTCAGCTTGATAAACCTGGACAGCCTCTGCCCCCCACCTCAAACAAGCCTGGTGCAGAAACTCTGGCATCTAGTTTTRTCATAAAAACACTCTCATTGGAACTAATGTAATCCCAAGCGACTCAGGGATTCACCTACTAGCAACTTCAACAGCAGTGTTTTTTCTKTATAATTATTTTTCAGTCCTGTCCGAGCTATCTGCTTCTTATCTAAAAACTTACCTTGCACTTTGAGTAAGCAGACATCATATGCTAACAAACCTTATTCAAGATCATTTAAAATTCAGTTCAAAAGTAAAACAAAAGAGCAGGAGGATACTTTTAATCTTCCATTATCCACTTACTAACAAATGAGAGCAAGTTCATTAAAATGCTTCTAAAAATTTGCACATGGCCTTCTCGGATATTCTTTATAGACGCGTTTAAAAACAGAGCAAAAAAGTAGCAGTTCCTAAATTGTTATTGCCTAACATTCTGACCACCTGCTTTACTGGAATACATGCTGAACCCTTTATTTGGAAATAATCACTTGCCATAGCTATAGAGGTGAAAGTCTAGTACACAGGGAGTTTCAATCCTTTCTGCCATGAGCCCCCTCCTTCTCTCCTCCCAGTCTTGGATTAAATCTGCTTGTTAAATTGATCTTCACATGGAAAAGCATTACATTCCACTAACACAGGAAGGTTGCAAATAGTTATGCCAGATTTTTAACACTAACCTCATCAAACTGATGCACTACAACATAAGGCTGATTAGCTTAATAACTGATTACTCATCCTCTGGGCAATAGCAACCAAAATTAGAAACTTTAGCAGCTCATATAATAAGGTAATATGAGCTTGTTTTTTCAGAYACCTACAGTTCCAAGAGGGAAGAGAAAAACGTAATGTTTCTAGGCTAGTACTAAGAGGGAAAGTTTCTTGGTTTTGGTGGAATGGATTGAAATGCTAATAATTTCCTCTTACTGAATAATACCTAGATAAAAGGACCATGTAAATACCTGTGCACAAAGATAAATTAACCAAATGATCATAGTTGAATTGTTTTTAATTTCAAATATATACAAGTTTGAACTCCCTCAATACACGAGCTGCTTGAATTCAAGAGGCTTCCTGTCATACTCCAGGTTTCCCAGAGCATCCTTCACTTGTGCCACCCATCTTGCATTGCTCTACACCCACAGGGCACCTGTTACACCAGGTACTGCATGCTGTGAAGTGAAAAGACAGTTGTGCCTCAAAAGAGTAAGTTCCAGTATTGCAAAAATACTTCCACATGAGTAACTGTAGCYGGCCTTGCCAACAGGAGAGTTTGTAGGAGTAGTGCTAAATTTATGATGAAAGACAACAGGTGGCCATTGGAAATAGTAACTTAAGGGACCATGATATGACTGCAAGAGGTAATGCAGGGAAAAGGGCAGCATCCACAGCCGCTTTCAGGTCCTCAACAGGAAGCCTAAATTTATGCCTAACTTGAAGCATGCAAGCAATCCCTTTGAAGCCAGTAGTAACCAGATTTTTAAGCACTTGTGTGTCTATGCATTTATTTTTACTGTAATTATACAGAATATACACTGTGTGGGGTRAACACTAACAGACCAACCTCAGCATTCTGAAAGGTAACACACTTCCTCCAGCATCAATATTCCAGCTCAAGAACTGGGATTTAACTTATTGTTTATAAGCATTTTTCTATGCCCTACCCTGTTTCTTTTTTGCCTTGTTTTGCTTTCAGCAAGGCTCTTTGTAGTGTCATAACTCAYGATCTTTCTAGTCAGACTTTGTTTGTAAAACCTCTATTGTTCCAGAACAATGGAGTTGTGACCTGTTTGAAGGCAGGACTGCAATCAGGGCCCTCTCCGTACTTTCTCAGGGTGCACTTTGTGACAGAGTGAATAGACCACACAACCCTATTGATGTCAGCCAGGAGGGGAAAAATAGGCTCCCTCAATAAATCTCAACATAAATCTTCTTGCCCTATCTCACCATCTGTATGAATTCACCTAAAGCACAAAATTAATAAGAAGAATGAGTATTCCCAAGCCTACAAGATTGAAATACTGCTTGCAGCCCAAAATGGATTTGTTTCATACTTAGGACTGTTTGGGGGAATTCACATGCATAGAAAGCAACAGGTGGAAAGATAGCTTGGGCCAAGACAAAGTGAATGAGATTGACCCTAGCATCATGAATATGCTTCAGTCTTCTGTGTCAGCTCCCTGCTATAAATTTACTCAGCGTCAGGTTTGTGGCTTCTGTTGCTTTCTATCACTGTTGACTTTGGTCTTCTAATTTTGCCTCCAATGTTACAGAACAATTATCAACTCAACACCACTATCAACAATGMAACAGCCATAACTTTTTGCCTTATTTGAAAATGCTGCATTCTGTATTTCTGGTTTTGAAGGTCAGGTAAGGGTTGCTTAGAAGAGCTTGAGAATGACCATGGCCCTTTTAAAATATACTTCTAGTCACTCATCAGTGGCATTCGCCCTCACTCAGCTTTACATACTTTTTGTGCACATGTAAAGAACATAAAGTAAGATAGTCAAAAAAATCATTGCAGAAAGGAGAAGTAAARAGAAGGGTTTTCCTTAACTTCAGTGGAAAAAGCCTTCATCTATTGCCTAAGTGTATTCTAGCCAGTTAAAACGCGTGCATTCAATAAAAATTTTCATTACCATTCATGAAAAAAAAAAGAAAAAAAGCCAGAGCAAGCACTAAAACAAGCAAACAAATAGAGCCTCCAATTTAATTGCATAAGTGTTTGTGGGAAAACTGAAAGAACTTCAGAGCAGTGCTACCTTTTTGTCCAGTGTCAATACAGCTTCTAGCACAGCAGGGTTCCAGATTGCGACCAATTCTTTCAGGCAGTGCTGCATTGAGCAAYAGCATAAAGCCAGCTAAAGCCAAGTTATTTCTAAATTTGAATTATTATTTATATTTTTAAGCATTCACTCCATTTTGACAGCAATAAAATCCTTCTATAATGTCTTCCATCTGAGGAGAGCATATCAAAGTGCTTTGCAACAAGTTACTGGTTACAACGTGAAAAAGAAATTAAATTGTTATAATGGAAAGCAAAAGATCCCATCTCAGTCAAGTCCTGCTAGAGGGAGAATACTACTGCAAATTCATCAGGACTAACAGAATGACAAAAAAAAAGTTATAATTCTGCTGAGACAAGACAYATTTACCACATATAGTCTTTTATAGCAAATTCCAGGCAACTTGTTATACTGCTGGTTAGAAAACACTTCAACTTAAACTGATTGTTCAGGTACCATTAGTAAAATTGCACACTTACTGTTACACAAACATCAGATCACCACTTGCAGATCTGTGGCAGCTGACCTGGTCATACCTACTCAATGACTAACTACTCTAAACAAGGAGGGAAAACACCCCTGTGAAGCACTCACCTTGCATGTTCTCAACTGAAAAGAAGGAAAGCAATCAAACAGAGCTCCTTATGTGTGAGATGCACAAAGAGGACCAGCCTACGGGTGAAGTAAGGCAGGGAAATCCACTGCTGTTTCTCCAGGGCTTGGGAAGACAAAAAGGAGTTGTCTATAGAGCAATTTTTGTGAGGAATTCATTCCTTTCTCTGTGTCTAAAATACAAGGAAAAGAAAATGAGGAACCCAAAAAGACCTAAAATATGACATCCCTTCCCTTGCCTTATCCCTTCCCAGATATGCAAATCTATTCACAATCTRTTCATTTAGTAGTACTGAAGTTATTAAGAATGTATAAAAATTTAACTACACATATTTTAAAATCCCACTTCTAGTAAAGCTAGAATAACTATGCTTTGCTCTAGCATAAAGCATTTTACGAGGTACCATAAAGCATCCCTACCATGCACAGACAATGCCTTTGTACCCCAGTATTATACAGAATACTTCRCTAATCCACCTCACTGCTTTTAGTCTGATGATTGGTTCAACAGCTGAAAATCAGCACCAAATCAATTCAGGTGTCCTYGTTAACACCTTCATTCAGGCTGAGCAGTGAATGGAATGGCAACCACACCCCGCTGCCACTGCTCCTATCAGCAGAGGACCTGTGGAAGGCTGTAAGGACAACTGGAGTTCAGGGSATGCTGCAGTAACAGTAACTATAGAAGAGGGTAAGGTAGGGTGGGGCCAGAGGTAACACTGCCCAGGCATCCTCATTTCTACTGAGATCCTGTGTGTGAAGGTAATTGTGGCAATTGAGAAGTGAAAATGCTTATATCTATATTAGAGTTTACGTGTCCCAAGCACAACAACATATCAGGTAGCTAAGAAGTTGGAAATAACCTGAGAGATCAGAATGTTGAGGTGCTGGAGGAGGGTCAAGGCAAAAGAACTTGGTAACAGATCTGAGGAAGTGAAGACCTGTGATGACAAGTAAAAAAAATATATTAAGATTATGTATCTGTTTAACAAATTAAGATACCTGAAAATAGACTGAATACTGTGTAAYAATTCTAATTACTGGACATCTATAAGAGTCTATTAGGGCCAACTAGGGTAGCATCAGAAATAACTATAGGCCCAACAGTGAGACTATCACAATCTACAGACACTCTTGAKACAATAATCATACAATGGCATGGGTTGAAAGTGACCTTTAAGGTCTGCTAGTTCCAAATCATCTACTGTGGGCAGGGACACCTYCCCCSGATCAGGCTGCTCAGAGCCCTATCCARCCTGGTCTTGAACACTTCCAGGGATGGGGCATCCACAACTTCTCTRCTATGTTTTGTTAGACAARTRAGGTGTAAGGGCAGCAAGGTTTTGAGCATACAAACTCTTGTTTGAGGRTATGAAGGATATAAAAATCAGTTACATGGGCAAACCTGACCTTTTTGGATACRATGCATAAAACTTTGGAGAAATAAAGTTCTTATTGCATGATGTAAACCAGTTCTCCCAAGCTAGGTCATAACTGATTGACAAACACCCAGAGCTTCTATTTCCACTTAACAACTAGGAAATTATTTTCAGCAATTTATGGTGTACTACAAAGCTACCAAAACCAAAACCACTCTGTATTTTAGATGCTGCATAAAAAATAGTGCCCTGGGATGTGTGTGGGAAATAACCAGTACTTAAAGTTGGTAATTAAAATTATTAATAACAGCAAAAAAAAGTCCAGTCTCCAAGCAAGTCATCATAATGCTTAATAATTGATTGCAATTTCCTGTAATAAATACTAATGAATTCATTTATAAAGTAATGTAGCTTTATATGTTTATTCACTTTCCTRAGAAATATTTGTGTTGGTGTTATGTCAACAATTTAATACACTAGAATAATTTATTATTATTTATTATTAGTTTCAACATTTCTTAATAAAAAGCAGTTGTTTCACATAAATACCAAAGCAATCTTCAGAGCACATCTGTGTCCCCAGCAAGCACTCAGTCTGGCTTGTGAGCCCTTTTACCATCTGCCATCCTGCAGGGTGAAACTGCACCAGCCAGCTGAATGCCTCAAAGAGCAGAATGAGCAGGCCTGCTGAGAGGACCTTGCCATAACCTGGGAYTTACCAACATCCAGTCTATCTCCAGAGCCAAACATTTCCACTGGGAAGTGATTCAGTCACTCCTCACCMAGAAAATCATCCCTCCATGCTGAGTTAGTAGCTCTGAATAATCTCTCCCACCCCCATACACCTTTCTGAAGTCTGTCCATATACTGCTTCATCTCATAAGACAGCATTCCTCTTCCTCCATTAACTTTGCCAGGGATGCAAATATTTATGACAGCTTTTTCAACTCAGCTGTTTGATTCATCTGTGAAGATGACTGGATCCCACATTAACCTCTTTTGTGCCACATGAGATGTACATCTCCTGCTACACTCACATTCCTGATGTGGAACATTTCTCAGTAAGAGTGGCAGCAATAAGCAGGCTGTGCCCTYTGTGGAGCTCCAGGAATGTGATTGCAGGTGGTTCCTGCAGGGTGAGGAGACACAAATCTGCTGGCTGTGGGCTCAGAGCTAAGGGTGAGGCTCACCTTTTCATTGTGCAMACTGCAAGGGAGATACTGCCCTGTACAGGAAATGCAAAGCTGCAATCCCTGGCTCTAGGATCGAGGTGATTGTGTGACCAGCACCATCCTGCCTAGTACCTGGGATTGAATCAGGACTAGACCAGGTGTTGTCCCTGTAGGCATAGAAGATCACATCTACTATAGCACTAGGAAGGATGGTGGTGAGGCACATGGTAAATAGGCCACATCAAAACTCTCTTTCTAAGCTTGTCACACCTGGATCCCCACTCCTGTCTGCTAGGGTCACCTCAGAAGCCCCAAACTGTACCTGAGTTGCACAGTGGTCTGCATGCCCTTGCCCATGCTACTGTTATGACCAGCTGACATTGTCTTTACAGTACTGTTTTATTTGATTCATCTCCCAGCTGTTCATCTTCCTGATTTATGCCATCAGCACCAAAGCCTGATTAGCAAACGGAACAAAAGGAAGGGGATTTACACTGTCCTTCTAAGTTTTATAAGTGCTGACATGCCTTTTTTATTTCTCTGAACTTGAAATCCTGGGCACACTCACTACCTGCCTGTTTTGTCAGGTATCTCCAGGGYGTTCAACAATAACTACTTGTCCTCTCATTTAAAGGGAATTATGGAGCTGACTCAGAAGATTCAGTACACATRATATAGGTTGTTGTGGGTCAAGGAATAGACCTCACCTCAGCTCAAAGCACAGCAGTCTAATGAGAACTTTCAAGGACACCCCTAGTTGACATGTTCTTGACTCCAAGCAAAAGACAAAGTCCTGGGATGKTAGTAGCCAGGCCTCTTCATCTAAAGAGCAGTGTGACAAGAGCTGGAYATTATCCTAAGTGCCTCCTCTGCTCTTTTAAATGGGCAGGTCTTGATACAACCACCAAGACATGAAGAGTTGCAAAATTTGCCACCTCAAGGTGCCTCAGGGTGGGGGCTACTGCAATGCAGTTGTTGCAAAAAGGAGRAAGCTAACCCCAAGAAGCTCAGACATGGGTTAAGTTTTTATAAATGCAAGGCTGCCATTCTGCTCACACCTTTGCTGGTAATGTGAAGCCCCACAGGCTAAGGTTAAGAGCTGGGCTCCATGGCTGACTCATCTAGCAGACACAGAGCTCCTGTGGACTGTGCTGAAAGAGAAATACAAGGAGTAAAGGGATTAGACTGTATTGCAGGTTGAGAGCCAGGCTTGGTGGAGTGTTAATCTCCAAGAGTATCACTGCCAAAGTCACTTCTTAATGTCGCAGTTCAAGAGACAGCGTCTGTCTTAGGACCCCAGGCTAACCTATTTGATGTCACACTACAAGCAGAGCAGGTGCTGGGTTTGCTATGTATATTTGATGTCTAGTGTTGAAAAGTGAATTGATTGAAATGCTGTCAGGCTGCATTTTGAATGATTGCACTACTAATGTCACCTAGAGGCAACTTGATGGACATTCTGCCATACACAGAATACAGTAGGCTGGAAATCATCATTTGCAAATCATCACCTTTGAAAGTACAACAACCAATTCATCTGAAAAAAAAAAGAACTGGAAACATGTTGAAGAAACATTAACCTGAGGAAGTGMGCAAATCAGGAACACCAAATATTTAGGCTCATGGATTTCTCATTATGGGAGYTTTCAGCCAACTGCACTTCTTTTGGGGTGTTGCATTTCAAAACCTGTGTTTTGTTTGATAATGTAATTCCACCACAGGAAATCTAATCAATTTATCTTCTAAGTTTTTAGTAATATCCATGTGGGATTTTGTTAATTTATGAAATTAATTTTACAAAATCTGTTGCTATATTCAAACATGACAAAATGAGTAGTAGAATACTGGCATATATTTGAAAGGATATGGGGATTTAGCTAACAAATTCACATTTAGATTAATAAKAATTTAGAATTTAAATTCTATAGTTGATCACATAAATCACAGTTTTGACCTGTATTTCCTTGCCCTGATACCAACCTGGATTAGAGTTTATAAACACTCATGTCACAGGATAGAGGTAGGGAAGATTTCCTCATTTTCAGTGTCTACTATTGTCCAAAAAAATAGAATTCTGCAATTAATTTTATATCAATCTGGAGATTAATTTTAGCYATGTGGTAAAACCATTGGCTAATAGGTGCTCTCAGATCCAACATGCCACAAAGAGGAAGAAGCAGGACTAAGGAAACACAAGTATTTCCCCACAGTCATCTGCCATTGTCAGCTTATGTTAGCTAGTCAGCAGTAATGCTGAAGCCTTTCTTCAAGTACTCCTCCATCAGATTTTATGAGAAATTTGGTATGAATTTACTGTGAGTGTATTCTCCTAGAAAACAACAGAAAGTGGGATGCAGGCTAGATGTTCAACTGTTTCATGTAAAAATCCTGTGGGGTTTTTCCTTATACTCTACTGTATTTTTATATATCCCCGAAGATATTGTGCTCTCCTTGAGCATTACAGAATACAGCATCTCATCCAAAAGAACATTTCAAATTCTATATAGATTTGGCACCGCACCAGAGAAACTCTATCCTTTCCACTAACAAATGGGGACAGGAAGCCGTTTTGAATCTGCATAAAGTCACACAGCAAGTTAAAGAGTTCTGTTTCTGCTGAAAACCGAAAGATTCCACATTGAAGCAGTCTGTGCTTTACAGTAGCAAAACCAAGTAGAATCAGGAACAGACTTCTTCTCCAGCCCCTTGAAAACTCACTGCTCATGGTACCATGTGTAGCAGTGAGATGTTCAAGCAGATCCTGCTTTTTGTGAGCAAGGGACATGGAGCAGGGTCATGAAAAGGCCAGACCTTGACTAAAGGCAGGCTGCCTGGGAGCTCTCCTGCTGCACTGCACACATGAATTCTAAATGGGGCCACTCATCAGGGAGCAGAAAAAACAGGGCTTCTCTGAGGAGAGAAGYTGCTGGAAAATGAGCATAACTTGAGTGAAGCCCCACACTGCATGAACAGGACCAGGCTGGTGGCTGTAATGGGGTCCACTGATGGTCCCAGGCTTGGTGAGATACAGAGTCAATGGCAGCATCCTCCCAGGAAGCACAATCAAGAGAGGAGGCTGAAAACRGGTTTGTGATGCAGCTCTAAGGTACACCCAGGATACAGGACAGGAGATAGAGTTACCTTGCAGGGCAGGTGTGGAGTCCACCCCAGAAAGGCAGTCAGCAAGCCAGAGCAATGGATGCTTGGCACTGGAACACAGCTCACTGCCCAAGGCTGAGTCAGCCTGGACCTGGAGGCAGGGGCTGTGGGATGGGGTCTCTGATGAGCCTCACCAGAGCTCTTAAGGCCAGTTAGGGCCTCRTACAACCCAACCTATACTTTGGAAGGAGATGGGAGTCTAAAGMCCTGTTTAAGCAAGAAATGTTGCTGCTTCACCTTTTAATAAAAATATATACTCACTCTTATGCTGAAAGGCTGGCATCTGACCAACAAAAGATCAGGTGTTTTTTCAGCACCTGATATAACCTTCCCTCGTAGGCATGTGTTGGGCCAAAAAAAGTTCTGCTCATAGTGTGATGGGTGGTTGCTCCTCTTACTTTGCCCTTACTTTCAGTGTAGACTGAAAAAAAGCAGCTTAATGAAGAAAAGCTTAAATATATAAATACTTAAATAAGAAATAGACTAAAAAAAAAAGTACACAGGTTTAATTCTTTTTATTCCTTTCTCTAAATTGAACCTTAAACCATTAACTCCTATTAAAAAATGGGTAAAAGTCTTAAATGAGCAAATGCTAGGCTCCTTAGACTGTGTGTCATTTTAAACATAAATAGAATTAATGTCTTCTAAGGGAATCTTTCAATATTTAGAAACTAGTTGGCTGCCTGATTATTGAAAATGTGTATGCACATTCTTATCTTTCACTGATCTGCTCTTTCAACATCRGGAATGGTAACACTCTGGGAATTGTTTACCCAAGATCAGTGTGGTTCAAGTGTTACTTAGGATCTCAGTTAGCCTTTCTTGGGTTTTAAATGTTTAGTCCTTGGRGAGAAGTGAAAATGACAGCAGGAAGAACCCGGGGTACTAAGTCCTGCTGGAGCTGGCACTTGATGACAGCAGGGAATGAACACACCAGGCACTATATTTTATGATAGAGCAAACAGGGAAGTTTGTATTAGATTGTATCAACTTCTGCTGTGTCTTGAGCACATCTGAAAGAAAAGAAACAAACTGCTGAAAGTTACAGGGTACAAATGCAAAAAGAGTGCAAGGAGAACGGGAAGCTGGGAATATGCGTAAAATGGAAATAAACAGTAGGGGGGAAAAAAAAAGACTTGTCACCTCACACATGACAACTATTCTAAGTGATGGCTTTGCAGCTCAGATGGGGAAGAGCTTGTTCCTTTCTCCCTCGCCCCCAGGCCCACCAGAGGGAGACACTTCATCCCGGGGGGAATGGCTTTGGCAGCTGATGATCTGAGCCTCATGTCAGAAAGATGAATAGAGTCATTTTCTCTGAAGTAAAGCAGGCAACACGCAATGAAGGGYAGGGGATGTGGAGGTAGTGAGTAAATCCATCTTTGGTTGGCCTAGAATATTAGAACAGCGTCTGCCACACAAGGAAGTGATGTCCCATAAGAAATGCTAAGAGCCATGGATTTGTGTTTGCAGAAAGCTGACATTAGGTCATTTCAGAGCTGTCAGCCCTCTATGGGCAAACCCATTGATCCATGGGTACAAGCAGCCCTGCTCTGAGCACTTATGCAGAGTTTGGACACACAGACACTGGCCATCATCTTGCTGACCTTGCTGCAGGTAACCTGTTTCCAAGCCTATAGAGATGTTCTGTGAAGTCAGGGTCCTGTCCCCTCGGCAGTGTTACTGAGCACAAGGAGAGGGCCTTTATTTCCTGCTGCCATCACTTGCCATYGATCAAAGCTACAGCAGGGTGATAACCCACTGCAGAACAGAAAGGCTGTAATACACTCTTCCGGGAAGACAAATGCTTTCTGAGGCTTACCTATAGCTATAACATAGCCTTCCATCCATCCATCTGTCCTGGCACATAGAAACAAGTTGGCTTAGTAAGGATTCAACAGCAACAGACAGTTTACTCTCCCTTCCAGATGTGCTGCTGYCTTCCTCAGCAGCTCCAAGTCCTTTTCCCAAACTGCAGCCATTTCTGGGAAATGTACCAGGAACAGCARTGCCTGCCTTTCCTGTGTTACCTTCACAATATAATTGTAAATCTGCAACCCTCTGAGCAGGCCACAAATTCCACAGGCCAAACTGTAAACACTGCAGGAATTGGAGGTCCTTGACATTTCACGGAAAGCAAAGCTGTGAGACTGAGGAAAACAAGCTAAAGGCTAAGTTAAGATACGTCTACCAGCTCCTAAGAAGGATCAGTTCAAATAAGGARCTGCAGTCACAATTTCCTGCTTGATTGTCACTTTCTTCCAGTGAAGAAATAGTCTGCAACTGGCCCTTGTCAGGAACAAATTACTTTCCCTTCACTGCCAAGTCAGCTCCACATGCCCTGCACAGAAGAGAAGCAGCACTGCAAAAAGCCAGTTTTCCCCAGAGGTTATGAACTACACAGTCTGGTAATCTGTACAGATCATTTTAAAGGGGTAACTTACCCTGCATTTACTGACAG
Organism: Malurus melanocephalus; assembly: GCF_030028575.1. Taxonomy (NCBI): domain Eukaryota; kingdom Metazoa; phylum Chordata; class Aves; order Passeriformes; family Maluridae; genus Malurus; species Malurus melanocephalus. The sequence continues at coordinate 569,176 of NW_026623493.1, read as the reverse complement.
CAGTATAGAGGAATAAACAGAGTTTTGTTTTAAATTAATTGAAAAAAAATCTGCCATGCAAAATTTTGCATAGGAATTCTCGTAAATGAAAAATTTTAATCCCCTGAGAGTGAGCTTTAGGGGGGCTAAGACCAAATCTAAATCCAACCATAAAAGAAATGTGGTGAAAGCATATTGGTATTTTAGCTTATGTTCTCTGATAGAGCCAAATTWAAAAAAAWAATCAAAATTAATTATGAAGTGTTTTGAGACATACTACTTTCAGACTTCYAGTTTATTTTCTTTTAGTGTGGGCAAGATACAATGAATATTCTRYTTAGGCCTTCCTTAATTCATTCTTTAAAAACATGCTATGTATGYGAGAAAAAGGGAAAATCATCAACAATGAGTGTCCCGAGTGCAGGGTACTCACACTGGAGGGCTTTTCAGAGCTTATGCTATGACACAGTCTAAGAGTACTTATTCAGCACTTAAAATCAATGGTAACTTCACTGGGTAAGGTATGTCTGCCAATGTTCAGGATCCTGAAGAAACTGTTTTAAAATAGACTCACTAAAGTGATGATGTCAGCTTTAAATTCATTCCTTTATCAAAAAGATACGTAGATGCAAGTGTAAATTTCCTAGTTTCTCAGTTAGGAGGTGTACTTTGGTGCTTTGCTTTCCTTTGCTCAGCCTACATGAACTTTTATAACTTTACTGTATCTGTCATACTTCAGTAAATCCAGATTTGGACAACTCTTGACTGCTTACTCAAGTTTCTGGACTTGTTCTCTCCTAGGCAGAGAGTAACTCAATCCGTGCATCCTGTTGATTCTTTCAATGTCTAAAATTAGCACTGTGCACGCACGCTTCCTCTACCTGGGAGCATGCTCCCCGACAGAACCAGGGGCAGGCACTCAGGCACAAAGGCCCAACTGTTGTCCTTCTGACAGGAGAAACCAGAGATTTTTACCTTTAGCTTTCCATGCAAGGAAGAGGTTCCATCCCACTCTCACATTCAGCACATGTAACAAGTACCACAGTGTCTAAGCTCAAGCTGTGGCACCCATCCCAACACATGATTAGCATTACCCCTGGCTCTGACAAGTCCAAGCATGGTAAAGCTACGTGGCRGTCACAGGACTGCGCACTTGGAAAGGTTAAAGAGAATCCCCCAGCCTCTCATTCCTCTCCTCCTCCACTCTTCCGTTCTCGCAAGGATCTCTTGGGACACCCTCGCTAGAAAAACATTTGTCAGAAAGCGGAAGGCAGCCCAATGGGAAACATCAGTGAACCTGCATTTACTTTATTTAGAAATGACACCCCATCCCTGTCCCCTGGGGCAAAACTTCTTTTCTAGACATGACCTCAGAGATGTGCTACATGCACCCTGCACAATTTATCACCATGCTGCCTATAATTAGGTTTGTTAACATACAGCCTAGTGCAGTCTTGTTGACTGGGAACTTAATCAAGTTACTATTGAGTTCTTGTATGCATTGCTTCGGGTGACTGTTTTACTTGTAGAATTATAGCTGTGACCAACGTGAGGAAATTAGCTCTGGACACAAGTTTTTTACTTTTTTTTCCCCCTACATGTGAAAATATTTAGCAAACAGTGACAATGATGGAAAACAGTAGGAAACAAAATGTTCTACATTAGTATAAAACATGAAAAATGCAGCAAGGACCCTCAGTGGTACAACATGTGTTATGCTGGCTGGCAGTCCATTAGGCTTGATAGACATTTCACTTACCTAAGTCAAATATAACAGTCTAGTATTCATTAATATAAGAAGGGGGTTGTGGAATCAAGCCTACCATCTGGTTAGAACGACAGAATAATCTACAACTCATGATTAGGTCTAAGGAGTGGAATTTCACTTTAATCTTTTTCATTGCTCGAAATTTCCATCTGCGCAGTACGGCACATCATTTTTCTTCAAGACAAATGTGCTGTTTTTCATGTTCCAAAATTAGATCAGAAGAAAACGATTAATCATGTCATGGCCTGGGAAAGGAAACAAAGCCCTGATATTTCTCTCTCTCTCTCTCTCTCCCCCTCTCTTTCCCTCCCCCCCACCCCCGCCCCTCCCAGCTCTGGCTCTTTGCAAGGTCCTTTCTTTCCCTGCCTCAATTTTCAACACAACTTTCAGAGATTCACATTGCGGTGGGCTAGGAACACTCAGGAAACAGCAATCTGAAATAAAGATGCAGCTCTGATTTGCATGGCCGTTTTTATTTTCCTCTTGCCTCTCCCCCACCCCCAGTTTGCCACTTCATCTTTTCCTCCTTCTCTCTCTCTCTTTCTCTCTCCACCCCCTACCATGTGCCCCCTGGCACAGGACGACAGATGGTGACCTGTTTGCATGTGACACCGTAACTGAATCTAAACTCAAGGAAACAAGTCACCGGGCTGCAAATTAGTGAGACCACACAACTGTCAGGTGGCAGTCCCCTTTGACAGTTGTAGGCCATTATAGGAACATTGATGTTTTCGCAGTGTGACAAAAAGGAATCCTTTTTGCAGCAGACCTGTCTGTCAGCTGGCTCTCAAGTCATAACAAATCCCTGGCACTCAGCTGAGGCTGAACATTCGCAGCGTCAGGAGGATGATAAATGACCTGCAGGGCTTTGAAGTGCCTTGGCAGTTCAGATGGGTCCGCAGTGCTGACAGAGAAATATACACAACAGCGTAACCAATAATGAGAACATTAAACATTCCTGCTTTGTGACAGGCTGACAGAAAAACCCAGCCTCACATCAATCATCTGTGGAGATATAACCTTGACAATTAGCCCCCTCTCTGATACTCAGAGTAACCTTTTTTTTTTCCCCCTTCCCCACCTCCTTTTTTTTTTTCTTTTGCTTGGCTTATCTTCCCTGATCTTTTTTTCTGGTATGGCAGAGAGGGGAAAAAACAGTAGAAAAAATAATCTGACATCAAAAACGATCTTTTCCTTTTCCTCTATGCAAAAATAAAATATGCCAGGACAAAGTTTATTTGATGGACTTCCACCTATTTCCCTTTAGGAGAAAGGAATATATTTTTTGCCCTATCTACCAAAGCATCTGTCACTACAAATACTCCTAGCAGAATTTTGTTTACATATTATGCTTGTTTTGTTCCTTAGGTTTTTTTCCTTTCCCCAACTCTTACATTCATATCAGTACATTCTGTTGTCAAGCATCATTTCCACTTGTAAGAGTGAGATGATTAAGCGCACGATTGTCCCCTTGTTACTGTATTCCAGGATCATTCAATAAAACAGATAGAATCTCARCTTCTTCCCATAACCTTGTGTTTCYTTTYTTTTTTCTTTTTCTGTTTGTGCTTGTACTGGTTTGCCATTTTTTAAAACCCTTCACAGAGCAAAAATAATCTTCAAAGGACAAATGAAAGGTGCAGCTAATCTTCCTGAAAACTAAACACTTTTAACACCCCCCTGGAATTATTCTCATTGAAGGGCAGGGATGCATCCTGATCTTGAGGACACTCTCTCCACTCGCAGGGAATTTCTCTTGCTCTTCCGTGTGTGATCAGCAGAAATTCCTCCTGATAYACATGACTGACTTCTCTTCTGACAGCAGAGGCATTCAAGCAGGGGGGTCAATGGGAGTGGTCTGTGCTCTGTGAGAGGCAAATTAGGCTTCTGGGCACTTTCTGCACTCCATCCTCGTGGGCTGGAGTCTCCTAAGTCTCAACCCCACAWAGAAGTTTCAAAGGAGCCTAGGCACCCTTGTGAAACAGCCTCAGTCATAAATGACATTCAAAATGGCATTTGTTGCAGAGATTTTCATCTAGAGGAAAATCAATAATGTGAAAMCCCCAAAACTTTCTGTTACCAAATGTGCAGCAAATCCTCTAAGGTGYGTGTGTTCAGGTCTCTGTCTCCCTGTTCCCAAAGGAATTTCTGCCTCACTTATGCACTGACAAGCATGCACTCTTGCACTCATCAAGTACAGCACAGCTCAAATACTTTGATGTGAAGTTTGGGTAGTGAAACAGATTTACACAYAACCAAGCACTTGTAAATTAAAGAAAGCTGTGTTTCTAGCCCTGAATTAAAGTTTGTCCCCARGGTCCATTTTCCTACACATACCTTAAGATCCCTGTGCAATGCTGGTGTAATGGAAATAAGATGAAAAGAAGAACAAGACACAAGGCCCTCAACCTTCAATACAGCTCCAGAAGAGGTAGCAATAAACCCAGATGATGCTTCAGAAATGATATATTCCAGAGTCTGTCATTGAGTCCTGTTGCTGTCAAAGTATGTCCCCTGCACATGACCACAGCTGCTGACTTCTCTATTAAAGGAGGTCAGCACAGAGGAGAAAAGAAAGGTATTAGAAAGATGATCAGCACTAAGCGGCAAGACCAGTTCAGCAATTGTCTGACCTCRTTTGTACTCTGATCATACTATTCTGATAAGAAGACAAACCATGCAGTGCCTTTTTCATAATACAGCAATGGAAGATTAGCCTCTGCAGAACTGTGAGGAGCCATTTCACTCCCAGGCAAGTACTTTTAAGACACTGGGCTGACAACAATGGAAACAAAAAACTCTTTGACCTCATTATAAGTGTTTAGTGGCTACTGACTGACTGTCACAGCACACTGGAAACACACTGTGCACACATTGCGCACTCGACGTGAAGGATCTAGAGTCAGACATTGTAGTAGCTATGTCCTGCTCAGGCTCTGCAAAGCCCAGATGTAGTAGCACTTGCTCACTGAGGGCTGAGGCTGCAGCAGAGGACTACGAATATCCTCTCTTTCTTCTCAGATAGGWGTCTGGTGACACAGAGACATCATTCAATCTTTGGCTTCTCTACTGAGAGAATGAATTTCCCAAAGACTGATTCCTTAACTCATTAAAAATACTRAACTGTTTGTTTTGAGCCTGTCTTACAGCCAGATGACCTTTTCTTACAAAGATAGCTGGTAGAAAGAGTGCTCTCAGCCTCCRTACTCTATCTGTGGGATCTCTCATGTGCTTGATTTCAGTCTTRTTTCACATACCTTCAAAGAAATGGCCACACCCCACTTTTTAAATTGCAGCATACATGAGTTCTAGGCCAGTCAGACAGGCTGGAAAATGCTATCCCCTCTGCAGATAGCAACACACTGGGGGAGCAACACTCCTACAACTATCCTACAACATCAGTAGCTATGTTTGGGTAGTAACTGCTGATGACGAAATCTATAGAGGACGTTTGTAAGATACATGTGCAGAGTAAATGAACACTTKTCTCTCAGCAGCTTTCTCCCCTTCTTCCTGCTTACCCCCAGAAGAGGACAGACTGCTTTCCATACTTTCCAGTGAGGAGATGGATGAAAAGTTCGCCCTTGACCACCAGGCAAACAGCTTCAGGCTTTTTGCAACTAACATGACAGCGTTTACCTCATAGAAGAACATGGCTGCAGCAGTGGATGGGTGCATTCAGATCCCACCCTAACAGGCCCCACAGCAGAAAGGGGTGAAAGGCTTGAACCATTTGCTGAGAAGATGGCAGAGGCAGGGTGTAACCACCCACTGCTTTTGTCYTGACCATGTTGGAGGGCTGAGCAAGCATCCGGCATGCCCAAAGACTGGTGAGGCCAACACTGGACTGAAGCATAAAGGACTAGTCATCGCAAAGGCTAAGGAAAGGAACAGCCTGGAGAAGCTATTTGCCTCCTCCACCATTCAGGCAGCCATCATTTGTGTTGTCTGTTTGATGAAATTTTTAAGAACCAAATTTTGCCGAAATTATCAAATCTCCTAATCAAATCTCTTGGGCCATAATTCTTACTCTGACATTTTATTTGGCTCACAGCCTCGAGCTAATCACCACTCCCTGCCTCAGTTTCCTCACAAACAGGAATGGATGCATTCAAATTACATTCACCTGAAAGGCATGCTGTAAAATTTAATTAAGCCCTGAAAAGCACTCTGCAATTGTGAGATGAAAAGGTGCCATTAAAGGCTTCTAGTATTATATTTCACTAAGACTCTCAGAAATATTTTGGATGGAGTTAAAGAGAGAAAATAAAAGGGAAATAAATCATAAACATTGCTGAATAAATGCTGCCCACCCCTTCTTATCTRCAACTCACAAGGCATATAGATTACATCTAAATAATTCTTTGTACGAAAAACTGTCCATACATTTGCACGCAAGATGTAAGGACAATGCTGGGTTTATTTGAAAGGGAATATACATGTTTCCTTGCACACCCTCAGTGAAGTTAAAAGGGTTAATAAAATATAAGTTGAGATCAAAAGAAATCTGAGGTGACATTTTGGCCTTGAGGCCTTCTCTTGGCTGTGGGAAAACAGAATGAAGCTGCTCTGCAACCTACAAGCTGAAGTACAATTAGCGGTGTTTTCAAACTGCATGGATTTTTTCTAGYTTAAATCTGTAGAGATATAAGCACATACAATGAAAGCACTGTGAATGTAGTTTTACTGGTAGAGAATTACTAACAGTGTTAGAGACAATTTGAGAAAACTCAAAGCTATGTAATTAGAAGATTATACCCAGCCAGATCAGAACCAGATAGAACATTAAAATCATAATTATTAAATGCACTCAAAAGGGAAGGGCTTGGTGCGTATGTGTGCAGCTGCAGTGTCATGCACACATCCCGAGGACAACTGGAGACAGTTGGCCTTTCATCTTTTGACTCAAGACCTTCCCAAGACCTCTGAATTACAGCACAGAGAACCACACACTCTATCAAACGTTGTTATTTACATAACACATGGCAGGGAGTCATTATGGAATAAATCAATACTTTGTGATATTTGTTACAAGCCACATGGCAGCCGAGCATTTCTAAGGCCTTCCCCAAGTTCTGGCTTGAAGGGAGCTTATTACAGCTCTATTAAAATTGCCTAATAAGTGAGGTTACCAGAGAACTGCACTGATCCTTTTCTTTTTTCCCCACTGGAGTGCAGCCTAGTGAGGGCAGGGCTTTCATTTACAGTCAAGCTCCTGATCTGACCCCCTTCAATGCAGACTCTCTTCTGTATAAAAGACCAGCTGATCTCCTCTGCCCACTGCCCCCTCACAATAACAMTGATTCCTGTGCATAGCTGTGGTTTCAGATGTGGACATCTGTACTGGATTTAGTGATATAACTCAAAAAAAAGCCCCACATAAATGTTCACTGCTGAAACTCTGCCTGTGCAGACCCCTGCTTGCAGACAGCAGTGAGGCTGCACAATGGGACAGCAATGCCCTCTTCCTAGAGGTCTCTTGGCTAGGAGGGTTTATGAGGAAGGGGAACTTCCAGAGGACAATGAAAAAGTGGGTACCTACCCCTCTTAATTCAGTATATGAGGAGCCTGGACCTAGCTCACACATGCAGGCTAGATTCCTGACGTTTGAATATGGAAATCCTGCATATCCCTCATGAAAAGCTTTGGGCGTTATGACAAGCTCTTGTAAAAACAGCATCATTTCTGGTTTAAATACTATCTGACCATCACTTTTCTGTGGTCTTGTTAACTAGGTTTTGCTCTAAAAAAACACAATCAGGAAACCCAACTAACCTCTCCAGTTTCATTCTGCCAAAGCCTATTCATTAAAATCTCCAGTGTGGTGAAGACTATGYTTTTTAACACTAACAATGCTTAAAATATAATGCTATCAGTTACAAACATGGGAACAGCACAACAGACAATAAACTGCAAATTCACTGGGACAAAGCCCACACTTTCTCTTTGCTTTTGTGCAGCACCTAGCACCTGCTTCACAATTAGGCTAAATAAAGTATCTAAAATATAAAGTAATATATAAATRTAACTGAAAAATACAATCCACCATAGTGAAGATTTAGCTATTAAATAACACTATAAAAAATCACTAAATAAAAAAATTCCTCTTCAAATGTAAGAGATGACTTGTGTAAAAAGAAACATAGTGAACAAAGTATACCATGTTCTTTCTCCTTAATTAAAAATATAGGAAACCACCAAAGGTAAAGAAGGCAAAGAAGAGCAAGCAATTCAAAGAAATGTGCCAGCCCAGTAAAGAATCTACACYGAAATCAAGCAGGCACAGGAAAAAATAATCTCCAACATCTATGAGGTTGCATGAAGCACGAACAAAGAGGTTGCATAAGGAACTTGTTAAACTCTTACTAAACTGCCATATAGCTAAATTAAAAAAAAAAAAAAAAAACAAACCCAAAACTATATATGATAGACGTTAGTAAATGATTTAATGGAAAGTAACCTGAAATATTCAACTACATTTGTTTAGATGCTAGCATAAAACTGGATCTAAAAAAATTAAAAATTCAGCCTTTTCTTTATTCTACTGCTCAGAGTTCATACATTAGTCATCTGCTGCCGCAGCTACATCAACATATCTCTCTTTTTTTTTGGTCTCACAGCTTTCTTACTCCATTTTCTTTGAAATGGCCATCTCATGTATTTTTTCTCTTTTCATGYTTTTATTTTTCAGCTCCTTAGTTACCACTTATAAATCAAATTCAAATATCATTTTAGAGCACTACAAAGGACTGCCCTTGAACCTCTTCCTTACCACCACTTTCACTATTCCTGATCCTTAAAAGAACTATGAGATTTGCTTGGACTATGAGTCTTCTTTCCCTATTGTATTCTATCCCTTCTTTTTCACCTACGACATGAAGTGTGTTTGTGACTGCTTTAAAATTCACTTTTGCTAGATGCTTCCTGTAGAAAACTCACATGAACTATTGCAGAACCATGGCCCTATTTATCCCATTTCACACCTYAGAGATGTCTATAGACTAAATCTTTCAGAGCAAAGAAAACATTAATTGATGTCAGCAATTTCTGTTGAGTGGTCTTATGCACATCCACTGTGTCATATACACTAACCATGCACAAATGATTTGAGAGAACCGCCCCTTGGGAAATTTGCAGAGACTATTTTAAACTCAAGTGATATTCAATAATATTTAAAAACCACTAATCAGGTGATATAAAAAGTTGATACAGCAATTAAATTTGCAGAATATGCTAAATTAGGAAGTGTTGCAAACATARGCAAAGACAGAGAAATAACACAGAGGACCTGAAAAAACTTAGAAATAAAAGCAGGAAATAACAAAATTAAATTCATCAGGGAACCATGCAAAGGTACCATACATCTGGGGGAAACATTTCAAAATTAAATACCAAAAGTAATCCGATCTYGTGGTTCAAGGTGTAAACTGATTGCCACAGCTGAAATAATCCTCTCAACCTTCCTGCTCAGCAACATATAACTGGCAAGGTACATTACGAAGGGTTTTGAAAGATCAGGCACAAGTTATTTTTGGAGGCAGGATTCCTGTCTCTTACAGAAAATCCTCTGCAACATCTATATTCAGAGAAATAGCCAGGCTCATTGAAAACACTCCCACTCTTGGGCAAGCAAAATGCTTGCTTACTCCTTGTTTCATGCCCAACACTGCCCTCCACACCCTCGCTTGTATCCTTACTGACARTTCAGTACAGACCCATGACACAGTGACAGTGACACTAACAGCACAAGTTGAAAAGAACAGGCAAAGGGGATGCCAGGTTAGTTAGAGGGTGAATTATCTGGGTTTTCAGTATTCCCAGCCTCTGAGAAACTGCCTCAGCTACTTTTCACTCTCAGCGGCCACAGGGACTGCTACACCAGACAAGCAGTAATGTTGTCAGAAACACAGAACCAGATACTCAGTTGATGTCAGTCAGGGCTTTTCTGCTGACTTCAAAGAGAATAGCAAATTTAATGTGAGTTTGCAGTGAAATAGGATATTGAAATTCTTCAGTGATGCTTAGTTTTCCATCCTYGAGCTCACCACAATCAGGAACAAGAGAAGTGAGAGGCTTTGTAAGCACTGATAAAACCACAGCAAATATATCACCAAGCTTTGGCCCTTGAATGCCATTAACTCATAGAGAAGCTGGAAGGAGTTGAATGGAAATCAATAACAATGAAGGATCTCAAACAGATGGACTTTGAAGAAAGTCACTATCATCTTTTGTTACAGATAAAAGACAAGAAATGTCATTAAAATAAATAAATTCATTATAGCCCTATAGCAAATCAGTTGCTCTCTGTCTCTGCTTTGGAGCAGAGCTTCTGCTTAGGATTTAACTTTCTACTACAACTCTAAATAAACAGCACATATATCCTCACACATTCCCTGCCYTGTTCTTCCTAGATAAACAATCTGCACAGGAATGAAATTAGAGACTGAGATGAGTCACTGGTTTCACCACTCATTCAGGTCTGTTCATTGTCTAACCCCCCCATGCATTCAGTTGATTTCATTTATTATGAAATTCCAGGGGTGTGAATGGCTGGACAATAGCTTAAGGAGTCTGTGCAGCTGGATCACTTCTTGTCACTGAAGTGTAGTATGGTTCCACATGGGCCAAGAACAGGATTTCATAGAAACCAAATTGAGAATGAATATCCTTCCATCAAGATTTGCTGTAGCATAAAGAACAAATCATACACTTTCACAAGAATTTTTGAGTCAAGTTTACAGTTTGTGTCAAGCTGACAGCCTTTGCTTCTGTCTGATGAGTGTGAAGCCAGTCTCCTGCAGTGYAGCTATCCTTAAAAAAATTGTACTGAAACAAATAAAATGTCCAGCTCCTGATCTYATGGAAATTACTTTTCTGAGGGAATTTATGCTAGCAAATGGAAGGAAGAAACAAGAAGACAAAATAAATTTTCTGAATAATCTCATTATAACGTGGTCAGTTATCAGCTTGTTACACTGATGGAGTTTGGAAGCTCCAAGGAAAATATGTCAATGTGACTAAAAACATTTAACGGAAATACTGTTAACATGCAGATACCAGGGAGGTTAGGATGATCTCTGGTTAAGCACAATACTTGGACCTTACATGATCTGTGGCCTGTTCCTCATTGTGCAACACACTTCCTGTACAAACCTAAACAARTAGCTTTAGAGGTATCCTAATTCCAGATCTGTAAAATTAGTACTTTCTCTATCACTTCTATTCATGTTTCAAGCTACACACATCTGCAGTGTATCTCACAATAGGGAACAGATTTGGAAAAGAGGAGAGAAGGTATATCCAAAGTAATACTATTACAGGCAACTGGTACCATCATATTTCATCAGGCATGTGTGTCTAGAAAATCTTCACCAGCCAGAAGAGGGAGGTCTGTGGTTTGAGATTTCCAGACCAACAATTCATATGAATCACTTTGGGTGGGCTTACCTTGCAGTTAATCATCAAAACCCATGCCAAGATTATGGGCAGCACCATTATGCACAGTCAGATATCTTTGGCTCTCTGTGGCATGTAGGTTTTCCAGCTGTCATGAGCCCCTGCCCTCCACAAGCTCTTTATAATGTATAAGAAGACTGGGCATGAAGATGGAAATGCAGTCGTGATATAATGGAGTGTGGTGCCTGATACTATCAGGGTTTTTAATATTAGTCTCGTTGCTGCAGGGTKTGAGCACTTCCAGCTGAAGTTGGGTGCTGCCATCATGCAACTGTCTGATAGAGAGACCTGCAGGCAAAGTTGTGGTTATAAAACTTGAGATGAGCAGATCTTCTATCTGTATAATGAGCTAATTAAAAATTAATTTAAACATAGTCTGTATAAAGTGCTGAAGCATATGATGTGSGGTATAATCCTATGCTGGATTTGACAACTCACAGCTGCTACTGCATATTCAGTGTTTTTGAACAAAATKATATGTTCCTTCTGCCAGACTCCAATGAGAATTTTCCCTCATCAAGGACTCAAAAGTCTGACTCCAGGATGTAGATTGAATGGTTAGTCTGTGTGATGATGTGCAGAGATGAGGGCTCAGATCTAGAGGCCATTTGACTGTGTTTGCACACATGCTGTTCCTTAGACTAAGCAGYGTTCTAGAAAGCAAGCATGGATACATCCGCTGTGCTTCCCACCATTCTTTGTTCCAGACTTTCTCATGCTGCACCAGCTTGTGTGTCTCAGCACTTTCAGTGTTGATGTATCCATAAACAGGATGAAAATATCTGTATTGGCAATAAGCACAAAAGGTTTTTTGCCTGCAAGGCATATAGGCCCCTGGGAACTATGTGGAAAGCTGAAAGGCAAGCTCAGATTGCATTTTTCTGCCAATGAGTCTCAGCTGGGATACAGATATATACAAGGCGTCAGGAGCTGGGGAAGCAGAAATCAGAGAGGTAGGAATGCACTCAGGAAGCCATGAAAGAGGAAGAGCTCGTACAATTCTTGCTCTCTTCTTGRACAGGGATCTACCACAAACTGTAACCGAGCCCTGCCCTAGGTGAGGTGCTAAACACTGCACTGCAGAAACTTTGGGACTCCTGGATACTCCAATCTCTGCTCCTTGCAGCCAGGCCAAGCCTGGATACAACCAGCTGGAGGAAGAGATGCTCTCTTGCTTGCTTAACAATGATATTGAAATAGCCTAGAATAAGCAAATACTGCAATGGACTTACAAGGAAATCTTTCAGTTTGAATGAGAACAACTGGATGGCTGCCTTGGCTTGAAGACTGAAAACCATATAAACATKAGTCCAGCTTTATGAAGCAAGATAGGAATAAAAGGATTGCATCTGAATACGATTTCTTAATGTGATAATTCTTAAATCTGAAAACCACCACCACCACTGACAGTTCACTAAATGTTGGTATAACAGTTCACTAAACATTGGTATGTTGGTAGTTTGCTTACTGTATTATTAAAAAAAACATTTTCCTTCTTGTCTAAAAAGCATGCTAATTAATCATAATGAGATATAGCCTAGAAACACAATTAGGTAAGAATTATGCATGGCCACACTTTTGTGGTGTTTCCAGGTACAGAATCACTATGACTCTTGATAGGAATAACCTCAAACATTTTGAGCAAAACAGAACAGCAATTACGAGATAACTCTCTACTTACTAGAAAGAAAATCTTGCATGTTCAGGAAGCCTTCTTAAACAGCAAGACCACTTTTAGTCTTTACTCACCACCTCTATCCTGCTGGTGTCCCCAAAACAGGAAAGGCACAGAGGTGACAGACTCTCTATGTGTTGCAGTGGAGAAGCCCAGGGACGGCCATCCTCTTGGTTTAAGAAAGAGAACCATGAATAACAGGTAAACTTAAGTGAGTGAGACACAGAGCATTTAATTTGAGAAAGAGCCTTCCATTATTCTCTTACAAACTCAGCAGTAAAAAAWCAGCATAGAATAAACCCATTAATTAGCTGATTCTAGCCAGCTACTGTGTATTGCTTATTGAATTCTCAGGAGAGCTCACAAATTCTTGGTTACTTCCCATAAAAGGGTGCATCTGTATCTTTCAGCAGTAGTATTTGCCACCAAGCCACTTTTGTTTTGTGCTAATTACAATCATTTTTCAAAAAATTTCAAACCAATATCAAAACAGGCTTTTATTTTTCCAGCATASTAATGTACATATCCAATATGCAGCCCATAATCAATTGCAAAAAGSCTTCTGTCCTAAAAGGGCACTCCACAGAAGAGCCAGAGTTCACCACCACAAGAGATAGGTTCTCTTATAGGCTCTTTAAGACTTCTTTATGAAGAAAGAACAGATTTTAAAAAGAGCTAAGAACACTAAAAGCCTTGGCATCTTTTGTTCTATGCCCACAGTGCATTTTTGSTTGCTCTGTCATAAAATGGAATGACACTTATATGATGTTAGAGAGATGACCATAATACAAGAGCATGTACAGAGCACCGTACATAAGAGAATGGATAAAACACTCCTTCCCAGCCCTTCCTCACAGACATATACCAAAGATTAACAATGAGCCAAACATTTACCAAATGAGATCTGATTGATGTCTTCCTTGTTGGAGCTGGTCAAATYTTTAAGGATTGCCTTTTACAAAAAGAAGAGAAGCAATATTTTAACTGTTGAGCATAGAAATRTAGGCTAGAAAGCAAAAGCTCCATCATAAGAAGTAAGACTCTCATGTCCTGTATCTCACACTTCTGAACTCTTTTACACATTTCCCTTATTGCATATATTGACTGGTGCTTTGTACAGCCCATTCTTTAGTCATTTATCCATGAAAGTAAAATTTAGATGACAAAACACATACCATGCCTATTCCCTCCAGCCAATTTTATACGCAGACATTTTAGTAAAAAAAAAAAAAAAAAA